>NW_009628588.1:0-323 GCF_000690535.1 Cariama cristata
CTCTCCTATACTTTATTTCAGTTACCACCCCCATAGAATTTGACAAGAATTATTATGACTGAAAGGTTTTTTGAGTCCTTATTAAAACTTTATTTATGACAGTATTCATAATTAGCTTGAACTGCATTCTGTAGGTAATCTTTCCTTGAGTTTCTGGACTGTATGCTTAAACATTTTTGGATGTGCAACAGCTTACATGTCTGAAACTACTTGAAGGCATCACTTTGGTAAGAGCTTACTGTTAAGCCCTGAAGCATCCCCTAGTCATTGGTAGCCCCACTCAAAATAATTGCCACAGCTATTAAAGGGCAATTGTATAAATA
>NW_009628588.1:373-2352 GCF_000690535.1 Cariama cristata
GAAGCATCAAATGTTTCAGCTTTCAAAAAAAAAAAAGAAAAAAAATGAAAAAAAAAAAGGATGCTAGTGTGCAAGTTCCATGTTTAGTCATAGCGAATGTGTGCAATATGTTAACGATGCCTGTGGTTGCCACGAAGTGCCTCGTTTACCTTTTAAATACTGTTAGAAAGTGTCATGCATGCAGATGGATGGGGTGGAACTGTGCACTAAAAGGGGCTCCAACTGCAGTGTTTGGCAGAGCTGCCTTTCTCTGCTGGTTCAAATTTTCAGTCTGTTTTCATATAGCATATATATATATATAGATACTAAAAGAAAAAAAAAAATCGGTCTGTTAAGCAGCCTTACTCTGATTCAGCCTCTTCAAATACTATTGTGCTGTGCAACAGTGGCTCTGTGTGTAATGCTATGCACTGAGAATACACAAAAACCAAGTATGACATGTACAGGATAATGCCTCATACAAATCAGATGTCCGTTTGTTATTGTGTTTAACAACCCTTTATCTTAGTGTTAAAACTCCACTTAAAACTGATTAAAGTCTCATTCTTGTCACTGTGTGGGTGTTTTATTGAAGTATTTTGAGTATGGAAATAGTCAGCTAAAAATTTTTACTTGTAAGCCATGAAATTTTAAGCGTGATCGTTAGAGCAAAGGATGCTCCTTGTGGGTCAAGGGATTTTAAGGGATCTGCAGCTTAAAACCCTTTTATATTCAGAAGTTTTAAACGAAGTATAGGCATTGAATGTGCAGATTGTGTGCGGGGGGCTCAAACCCTTTACCCTGATGCCGTCGCGGTGAGATGCAGGACTGCTTTCCCCGGGGAACTAAACCATTTTTAGTCTCCCAAGGGAAAGAACTCTTTCCAAAATGCGGATTACCTTGTTTTTAATGTCAACCAGTGCATCTCCAGCAAAATGAGATGCGAGTCAAACCTGAGAAGTCTTTCCTAAAGTAGCTTTAAATTGGCAATGAGATGCATTTTTCCCCAGTGGAAAAAGCACGCTCAGCGCTTATATTGAGTATGTAGTTTGAGGTTTCTTCTATTCTTGTTGCTTATTTATTTTCAAACTAGATTTTAAACCAGCACTTCACTTAACACATACGTGGTGTTCTCCTTTTGTGTTAAGGTTACCCTTTGAGTCTCTAGGAAGGAGAGACCGATAGCTCAGTGGATAACCTCTGCGTTTCTAGTGATGGCGAGGAACCAGGGTGCTGTTCTGCACCCATGAAGAGGGTGAATTGAGTTACTTTAGGTAATAATTCTTGTTCCTCCTTTCTTCCCACTGGTGTTAACATTAGCCCTGTATCACATCTGGCTGAGCATCTCCCCCCCGCCCCAAAAAAAGTGTGTATCAAGTAGAGGTTTGGTGCTGTGGCTCGTTCTGCTCTTCGGTGGTAAGAGAAGTGAAAAGTAGTTTTGGTGCTTTATGGGGGTTGAGCGTTTGCCAGCTGTCTGGTCCTTTCGGGTGAATGACACAGTTAAGGGCTTTACACCATTTTAATAAAACGGCAGGCGGTATTACCCAATCTGCTGTTAAGACATGTTCCTTTTTTTGGGTAAGCTTGTTTTTCATCCAGAAAATGAAAGTAGAGTGGGAAGGTGTAGAAAGGAAGCTTTAAGGAAAGTAGTCTGGACAGTGTTCAGTATGTTGAGTAGCTTCTATAAATATCTAGATCTATATATACGAAGGGATTCTAGGCTGAGGACAGGTGAAAAGTGCTGTTGCAGTGTGGATAGAGTATTGTATTTGACTTACACTTTTGTCCTGTTGACTAAAAGTCCCGTGCTCTAGTCCTTAGCAGCTAAAAGCCGCTTCTATAAAAAAAAATGCTCATTTTTTCCATTTACAGCTACGGCTACGAGTGCTCTGGTGACTAACGTGATGATTGCCCTTCCCAGGATGGTGTGGGGTGCCTCCTGTGTGCTCCATCCCTGCACCCGTGCTTTCCGTGTCCTCCTCTGACCACCTTTCCTGCTG
>NW_009628588.1:2363-24142 GCF_000690535.1 Cariama cristata
GCGGATGCTCGTGTGAGCTTTTGGTACCTCTGGTGTCGGCAGCAAACAGCAGCTCGGTTTATGTGGGTCTCTCTTTAGACAGCCATGAAGTGATTGTTAATAATTAATTGCATCTTTTTTTAAAACTGCAGCCGGAGTTATAAATTACTCTCTTTTTAAGAAGGAATTTTGTTGGTAGCAGACTCTTTTAAAACACTTTTTTTTTTTTTGCAGTTGGTTGGTATTTTGGTTATGAAATGAGTGATAACATCTGCTAGTGACGGTGTTTCTATATTAATCTAACCAGATTCCCTAAGGTGACATGCTGCTGTGATCCTCGACCCATTTCCACAGGGAGGTGACGGTGTCCATGTTCTGGGTGCAGCAGGAGCCAGGAGATACAGGCAGGTGCAGTTGGACCCCCGCGAAGGACGGACCAAAAAAAAAAAAGCCCAACAAACCAGACCTACAGGTTGAGACTGTGGATACAAAGGGAGAGCAGGTCAAATAATGAGCTGGCTTGATTTTTGGAACATGTCTTTTCTAAAACATAATATTAATTGCTTGTTTCTTCTCAACCTTACTCTTTGGTATCTTCTCAAACCCACCTGTTTCCACATCTACCCTTCTTCGTAGTTCTGGTCCTTTTTTCATACAATTGAAAGCTTCAGGCAGATGAGAAAATGCATTTATTTTGAGCTGATGTGTCTACTAGAATAAAAACCCATACTTGTTTTTTTGCCTTTTTGGTATCTCTTGCTCCCTGTGCTTTGAGACTTTTTCTAATTGGGCTTTTTTATGGCGTTTCATTATTTTTCTGTGCGTTTCTCCTCATTTTCTCCTTTTCTTCTGTGCCTTCAAACTTTTTAGCCACTGCTGTCTTTGTTGCAATATAGGGCAGGTTAATTCTTCCCTGCCCATTTCTTATTTCATCTTTTTTTTTTTTTTTTTGCATGCAAAGCTTTAGTCTGAAGGCATAGTATGGAGAAATGCTTTTAAGTTACTTTTCTTAAAAGAAGAGCTCTGAAAAATGTCAGAGTTGTGCAAGTTCAGCAAATGCATTTGCCTCAGTGAGCTGCTGATGTACTGTACGAACCTGGACGCATTGATCCAGCCTAATGGGAACGATGAGCACCCTGCGCAACAAAAACTTGTTAATTAACTGCTGGGCGATGTTTTCCAGCTGCAAATGTTTCTGTATGGGTTGTACTGACTATGGCAAAGTAGAAGAGGGTTTTAGTGGGGTTGGGTTTTCGGGTTTTGTTTTGTTTGGGTTTTTTTTTTTTTTTTGAGGACTCATGCTTGAGAACTTACCTTGTGTCCAATAGCCAGCTCCAGATGGTGAAAATAGGTGACACTTTGCCTTCATGGGGCATTCTTTTCCTGTTTCAGAGCCTGTTCAGAGTTTTAAGTTGATAAAGGATGGTATTTTAGAGGCTGAAGTTTATATTTTGAAAGACCCTTTGCATAATTCAGGCTGCTTAAGGCTCTACTTTTTTTTTGACCTTCGACAAACTAGCGATAGTATTGGGATTATGTGGGATTTGGAAGAGAAAGGGGCTGAAACCAGGTAGGAAACGATGGATTAAGAAATTGGAGCGGGCTGGACAGATACCGGGTGTGCCTTATCCTCCGTGATGTTTTTGCGGTAGAAGGAAAATGTCAGAAGAAAATGGGAAGGATTCTGTAACGGAAATATGTGCATGAATGAATGTTTTAAATGGAAATTAATGAGTTTCAAGGATAAGAAGGCAAAGTCTTTGATGTAAAGCAGGATTTGGTAATGGGAGAGAGAATCCACTCCTCATGGGTGGAGGCATGGAACTTGTGAGAAAAGGGGTGATGGTGCATGTTTAGACAGATTTGCAAAGATGATATAAAACAGCTAATGAGAGATGTCAGAGGCATCTGGAGGGCTGAGTTTAGGCAGGAGATGAATTTGAGAGGTTGACTTGGGGATCGTTTGCTTTAAAGATGTTTGAAACTATGGAAACAGGATGGCTGACAGCTATGGACTGTAGGCAGGACTGCAACCAGCTAAGGAAAATGTTGGCATTCACGTGGGAAGATGGTGAAGAGCTTGTGTAAAGATCATGCAGCAGTGAAAGCAGACTGATAACATCCACTCGCAAGCGAAAAGGAGAGTTATTTCCCTTTTCTGAATATTAGCACTTGGGAAGGAAATTGCTTTTTCACAAGGCTTCTCAAAATCCAGATATACAGTAAAGTAGCTCTGGGCCGTGATTTTTGACTGAAGGTTCAGTGTTGCTCAGGTCTGTTTTACAGATGGGCTGCTGGGACAAACCAACTTGCAGCTGAGACATGTTGGAGAGGGCTGAGGGCCTGGATGGCATCCTGGATAAATTGCAGCCCCGTTGGAAGAGGAAAGGGCTGGAAGCAGATTGGAACCACTCAACCGAGAAATATGGAGTAATAATAAAAAACAGAAGAGGAAGGAGGTGCTTCTGCCAGGTTGGGATTATTTTAACCCTAGAGGGTTGTCCATCTTCTCGGCTCTCAACTTAGCTCTTTTGTGCAGAAAAGAAGGAAAAGCTTTGTAGAAGAGCTCAAGCTCGCAGCTTGCGTATTTGTGCCCTGCTTTATGTACCTGGAAAACCCTCATGCAACGTGTCTTGAGGGTGATGTCCTCACCTCTTCCTGTTGAGCATAGAGGGATGACACCTTGTGCCATACAGGTTGTTCTCCTTGAGTGGAAAATGTTATGCTTCTTGATTATTTCTTGATGTGCTGCTAGCTTTCTCTCACCATTTGGCTCCTGATGTCGTCTTCAAAGGCCTCCTTTTGAACCATGTGCTCCTTGCAAGAGTTTCATCCTCTTACCAGTGGCGCTCCGACATCTCTTCATGTCTTGGAGGCTCCTCCACACCCCAGAGTGATGGCCATTTCCCAAGCCTTCAACAAGAGCTTAAACTCAGAATCTTGTTGCTGGAGTGCGCTGAAAAGATACCCTGTGACCGGTGCTGCCAAGTCAACCCTGAGCATCCCTTGTGCCGATTTACCTTGTACAAACACGTCCCCTGGGAGGTATCTGCTGTTCTTGCTTAGCAGTTGGCACGCATCCAGAGTGACCAGGTCTTGGGCGCCTGAGGTGGGTCTGTAGTTCGCTGATGAAGTCTTGCTCCTGAGCGTGGCACACCCTGTACTGGTTTTGTCATGGGGGATTTTGTGTCCAACACTGCTGCTTCTCCTCAACTTCTGCTCCTTGTGCTGGAGCTACCAAGCTTTGGGACTGGGAGATAAGGTGCTGAGAGCTGTTTCTCTGACTCCTGCTTTCTTCCTGAATTCGGTGAATAGTCTCCCGCTTTGAGTCCATCTGAGGTCTCTCTGCCCATCAGAGGCTGTTTGCTGGTTGCCAGCTTCTTGACTCATCCTCCCTTGAAGCAGGTGAAGAGATGGCACCCAAGGGTGAAGTCCACGTGTCCTTTTCTGGTTGGGTCTGTGCTGCAGCATTCCAGGGGATGCCCTTGCTTCCCCTGAAGGTTGAAGCAAAGAAGGAAGATGCTGCAAGGAACAAGCTTCGCCGCCTTCATCTCTGCAGCTCCATCTGGCAAATTTACATTCCAGGAGAGCAAGATCTGGAGAACTTATTGTAGGGGAATAAGATAAGATCTGCCAAACTTTTACGTTCACATAGGATAAAACTCTACTGGTTTGATAAAAATCTTAGCTTTGGCAGAGCATCTCTTGACCAGTATCTGGAAGGCAATTTGATGGTGGTGGTGGAAGCATGAATTACTTTATGCCAGCCTGTTCTTCTTGTTGCCTCATGGTGCCCAGTTGCTATGTTAAGCAAGCCGGGAGAAGCGGATCCTCGCTGCTTTGCTGCGAATGACTGAAATTGGGGATGCCAGCCACTGTCAACAAGATCCAAGTCCCTGCAGTTAATTTGCCTGGCTCCTCTGCTGTTCCTGTGGATGACGGCAAGATCGCAGCACAGCGAGAAGTCAGGACCTGTGCGTTTGTGTCTTCGGTGAAGGTCCCAGCCTGTGATCGTGAGCTTAGCTGGGATTGCTTGCTCAGGTTGCATACTTTGTGGAGATTTTCCCTTCTCACTCACCCTCGTCCCTCTTCTTCCCTGTCTTCATAGCAAAAAAACTTTGGAGTAGGAAATTGTGATTACTTTGATTCAGAGCAGTGCAAGAGCACGACTTCAGGCTCCTCTGGGAAGGTCGGACTCGTTAGTTAAGGATTTGACACATTTTGCAACACCAGGAGATGGATGGGTGGATGCAGTCTTGTGCATACACAGTCCCTGGGGTGGTTATTTCATCTGGTGCTCACAGCCGGGTCTTGCCAAGGAGGTGGGAAGATGCGGTGCAAGGAGGTGGATGTGCCCTGGAGCCATTTTCATTAGCCAAAGAAGGGATGTGTAAAGCAACACGGCTGGGAAAGGAAAGTGGTTTGGGATCTATTAAGCATAAGACAGTCTTCTGAGAGCGGTTTGGGACCCTGTACCAGTAACCGCACCTTCATCTAGATGCCACGGCATAAGCTGGCCAAGAAATATTTTCCAAAAACCAAATTACCTGTTAGCGTTAAGATGTTCCAGATGGGGTTTTGACATGTTAGTGGCCACAGCCTCGTGTTCTCGCTTCGATACTTGTCTACCTTTTGAAGAGTGCATTTTTCTAATGAAGTTCATGACCTTTTTTTTGGATGAAAAGCTGTGCCCGGTTCATCTGGTGCATGTCTGTAGCTGAACTTTTTATAAATCAGCCCGCTTCCTGCAGCAGTTGCGGAGGAGCTCGTTTGGTCTTGCACAGTTTCAGACCCAGAACTGTAGTCAACGGGTCGACTGTTTCTCCGGTGCTTTCGGTTTGATGCTCTGTTCTTGCTTGATTACTGCAGGTTTGGGTGATTTCTCTCCATAATGCTGCTAGTGAGATGACTCATGGCAGAAGTGGGCCCACTGCTACTTGTCGCTTCCTTTTGACAAAACCATTGGTGGTTGGCTCGTTGGCACATCTGTTTGTCAAGCTGGAGTGATTTATTTCAAATCGTGCATATTCATGTATAGCAAAGCTTGTGAAGTGCTGTCCAATTCCTCTCTCGCCTCTTTCCACATGAAGAAATTTCTTAATGAAGAATTAAGAGACCTTAGGGACCAGATGCAACTCGAGGATGGAAGTAGTTGCACAAGAGCGCGTTTGATTAATGCCTTCTGACTTTTCCAAAAAGTTGAAGTCTTTCAGACAAAGCAAGCTTAGCTTAACTGCAGGGAAAGTGGGAAGGGAAGGGAGGGAGAGGCAAGGTGAGATGTCTGGATAAGGAGGTGAAGGGAGATAAAGGATGCTGAATGTCCGCGTAACTGAATATCTGAAGGAAAACCTGAAATACAAGAAGTGAATACCCCATTGCTGACTACATGCTTTGGATGGTTTTGTTGTTTTTTTTTTTTAGCTCAGCATCTTGCTGTAAAGCCTTAAAATACAAGAATGACAGTTTTCAAAGTACATCTGTGTAACCATACAACCGTTTGGGTTTCTGGCTTATTGAAATGGGTGTCCTGCCTCTGTGGCTGGAGGTGACTGTTCAGGGATGAGTAAGAACAGGGTATGCACATACGAGACTGGCCCGTAACCAAAAACAGTTGGTGGCCAGGGACTTCCTGAGCCTGAAGTGGTTTATCTATTTAGCAACCTTCGATACATCCCATCTTCAAAGCTCAGGTCCAGTTTCCCCTCAAATTGATGTATAAACTCTTGGCATCTGCTGCATCTTTGGACAGGGGGTTTCACAGACCCTATGAACTTCAGGGTGAAGTGAGGAAGCAACTTCAGTTGATCACTTCTTGTGTTGGAAGAGACAGTGGAAGGCCCCTCCTTTCTGTGCCACTTGCCGTTTTGTAGGTCTCTGGCAAAGACATTTCTTTTCCAGGCTGAAGACTTCTAGTCTGAACTTCACACAATACTTCCAGAAGGAAGACGTCTCCAAAGTTTTACACCGTGGCAAAAGCATCCTTTTAGGAGTGATTTGCACGGCGACTGTATTTCACCTTGTCACCTAACGTGCAGCTGTGACTACTGGACCCGTGCAGAGTTTGCATTTCCCAAGAGATCATGCAGTTTTGCGTCATTCTCGTCGTGACTTGGGGGGGGGCAGATGTAGTCAGTGGTGGAGCAGTGACAGTTTGGTGGGGAGACGGTTTACCCTGGGGGGTTTAAGTGGCAGAAGTCCTGCGTATGCAGTTGCCATAGGTCCATGGGCCATTACATGTGCCCCAGCTGCCTATCAACGCGGGCGGTGCAGTATTATTGCTAAAATGCTTTTTCTGCCTGGTCTGGGTGTGGAATTTAAAATTGTAAGATCAAAGCCAGCAGTTTCTATCTCAAGCATGTGTTTCCTTTTTTTGTTGTTGTTGTTTTGTTTTAAGTGAAGCCCATTAAGTAGTTTAATTGCGAGACAGTTACTCTTGAATAAGGATTTTGAATTAATGAGCTGGTTAATCAGTGCTTATGCCTAATAACGCCTTTTTATGTCACGTGAGAGTCGGTCCTCACCTGTTTTCTCCCTCTTTGCTGCATTTATGAGATGACCCAGGCTTTTATGCCGAGTAAGCCTTTGCTTGCTCGGGGCCGTCAGGCGGTGCTGCCCTCCTACCAGCATGCTGCTTCAGCACCCTGCAGGCAGCTGGGAAAGGGTTAATCCCCCTTGCAGAAGTTTCTCCCCAACACATGCTTAAATAAGGGTGGTGGTTGTGCTCTGCTCTCAGCTGTTGGGACTCAATCGAAGCCCCAGTGGGGATTTTACAGCCTCTCAGCTGCTCCGAGTTCATACAGGTGCCCAGTGCTCTTGCAGACATGGTGTGCACCAGCATCGCCCGGCTACAGCCTCTGGGTGCTTTGGTCTCACCAGGGCTGCAGCTTGGTTTTTTGTTTGTTTTTTTTTTTTTTGTTCCATTTGCTGATGAAAGTTGACTTTTTATCTTATCTGTGGTCTTTTACCGCGAGCTGATGTGGTCCCTGCTCTGATTTCTGCTGCGCTGCGTGGTGCGTCGGACCCACCGTGCTTGGCACAGGTTTGCAGGGCTGGTGCAGAACAGCTGCGATCTCAGAAAGTCTGTTTTCCTTTAGCCTTTCTCCCTCCTTCATTGCAGAAATAAAAGTAGAGGCAGTTGGTGCCATGTACGTGCCAACTGCCGCTCTTGCTTTCTTTGTGTTGATACTTATCTCTTCAGGGTTGGAAAAAACCCAACCGTAATCCTGGGACCTGACCTCCTCAGGCTCCCTCGGTTGGAGCCTTATCCTCAGATTGAGCTATAGCATCTTTTTAAAGACTTTTTTTTTTTTTTCCCAATGCAAAGTACACTGATACTGGACCATGTCAGCCTGGAGGTGGCAGACCTCTGGCTTTCATCTAAGGGCTTTTATCACGGGAGCCTCTACCAAAGCTTGAGGCCGTATCTAGCACCTGTGGACCTCAACTAGTGTAAACCACGTGCTGATCCATCGCGAATCAGAAATCCGTAGTAAATGCCAACAGCCTGGCGCTCTCCTCCATGGACATGGCTGTTCAACACAGAGTTTGTTCTTCTTGGTGCGGCAGCAGAGACCAAATAATGAAACCGCTTCCAACTCCTGCTGCTACAAGGTGCCGATCTCCCATCGCAGGGTGCATGCTCCCAGGGGGTGGTTTCCTCTCTACTTTTTTGTCTTCCTCCTTGCAGCTTTTCCTTCTTTTATGATTTAGCTGGATTCCTGGTAACACATTTTTTTTGTTTTTAATTGCGTTAGGTCCTAAATTAAGGGACCTGAACTGATGATTTTTTTTTTTTTAAATTTTTTTAAATCTGAGGTTCACGTGTCTTTGCCAGTGCATCCCTGACACTCACTGGAAGTGCAGGGAATGGCAAAGTCTAAAACCCATCAACTTTGTGCTGGACTTGTGCGTGTTTGGGCTTTGCCTGTTGTTGCACAGGGATCTTTTGGCTTTTTGGATTAAATGTGGAATAACCTAACCCTTGTAAGCCTCACAGATGGAAATACCTTTCTTGCAGCTCTGCCAGGGGTTGGGTATGGGTCAAAAGAGCAGGATATGGTTAACATCTTATCTAGGTGGTATCTTTCTCCTCTAGGCTGTCAGAGTTGCTTGTAGGGCTGAGATGCTGACGGTTTTCCAGTCCTGTGAAAAATTAGAGGATTAAGTATTCCCAACCTTTTTCTATGTTGGGACAATCAATGAAAACATGCGATTTTGACATCAGGTTTTGACATCCTCTCATGGATACTATGAATGGAGCATCCTGTGTGCAATGGCATGAGGATGCTGGTGCCTTGGGTTCAACCCTTGGTCTTGCGTTGGGGGTAATCAAGACTGAAACCTGATGTTTCTCTCCTCCATAGGCTGATGCAGTGGTCGGACTGCTGCAGAGCCCTTCCTCTACTCCTGCCCTCCTCTCCCCATGACACGCTGTCGCGGGCTGCGTTTCCACAGCGAATCACTCGCTTGAATGGATGTCTTCCCATGAAAAAGTCTTGCCAAGTTGGTGATTTTTTTTTTCCCAAGAAAAAACCACATCATGGACAGGAAAGATTTCTCACCTGTTCAATTTAATAGCAACGAGCTTCCAGGCTGTGCTGTAAAATCTACCTACAAGTCTATTGAATAGAATAGGAAATATTTTTTTCCCCGCTATAAACGGATTGAGAGGGTATTTTCACCTCCAAAAGACCATGGGGAGAGGGCTACTAATACTGTTTTTATTCCAAATTCTGTTCACATGAGGAGAGACCAGGATGTGCAGGCAGGCAGAGCAGCGTCTCCATGGCCAAAGAGCTGGAAGCTGATGTGGTAGGAGATTATCTGGGAATTAAATTGAACAGAGCAACCAGAAGGGAACTGGTGCTGCTTGAAATCACAGGGGCTTATCCACGCACATCTGCTTGACCAATATTGAGGTCTCGCGTCAAAGGGTGCTGGTTTGCCATACCTGCTCGCTCTCTGGGGATGTGACAGTGATCAAAACTGGGCATCAGGGACCCCTCAAGTACGCCCTGCCTGGCCTGGGTTAGAGAGTTGTGTTCATTCACCCGCTCAGCTGTCAAGAAAGCTTTTGCTTTCTCAAAGCTTTCTCAAAGATGTGTAATTTGCGCTATTTGTTCATGATGCTCTGTCGAAGGACCTGAGTGTTTTAGCTTCAGATGCAAATCATTTAGTTGTCAGTGTGCTATGTGCTGCTGGCGCAGACTTTCTGACCAGTATTTGGTTCGTGAAGTCACCAGTAAAATTTCCGAGCATCCAAGTCTGCTTCAGAGTGATCGGGAATTGAAGCATAGCTGAAGGTCGATGAATCTCAGGGTTTACCCTTCCTTTCGCTCTCAGAAAGGGACCTGAAGGCTCCCAAAATACCCTAGATGTCTTTGAAAATGGAGCTCCCTTTTTGCCTTGATGTAACCAAAACCCATGTTCCTAAATAGATTCAATTAAACAGACCATCTCCTGGAGAAATTTAGATTTGGTGATTTGTGACTAATTAGAATAGAATATTTTCAGTTGGAAGGGACCTACGGTGATGAAATTAGGTATGAGACTCCCTGAAAATTTTCCTGAATTTCACCTCTGGACAAACTTTTCTCTAGTTGGACATGGTTTCACAATTATATACAATTTTATTCTCTGTTATGTCTATAATCACTATTATATGTAGCTTTTATGCATACAGTCGTGTGAAATGCTGCGTATTTTCTGGTAGGAAATAAAGAATGTAGACCTTGCTAAAAATATCAGTGTTGATTATTGTGCGTAGTGATGGCAGGATAAGGCTTGTGCTCTAAACAGCATCAGATTTTATTCAGGAGACGTTTCCTCTTTTAAAAAAAAAAATAAAAATTAAAACAGTCTCTCTGGAGAGCAGCAACACTTTCTCATGGAGCAAGATGCGGAAACAGGCTCATAGCTTCTGATTTTATTCTGCATAGTGAGTGGAAGAAGGATACCGAACGCTTTCCCGCATCAGAGGGCATCGGAGCAGCTTTGGGATGTTGCAGACTCTGCTGGTGTCTGTTAGATGTCTTCTGACCGATGCTATTTGTCTGAATTCCCAGGAATGCTGCTTGTTCTTCAGAGCGGAAAAATGTTCTATTTTTGGCCGTGACAACTTTTTTTTTTTTCCCTGGGAAAAAAAAAGTTTTAAACAAAGCATGGCAAGAGTTCATGTGTGTGTAGGTCTTCATAGTGTGTAATGGGGATGGAGCGAGGCTTCGCAAATAAGCTTCAAGCAGATACATGAGGAAGCTATTAATGCTCTACTTGCGATTTAAGGCTAAGAAAAATGCGTCGTTAAGTGGATGATGGTGGAAACCCTGGCGTGTTGGAGTGGAGGCAGACGTGAATATGTGGGAAAATGTCTCTTTGACCAGAAAAAGATCAAAACAAATGGGTAAATAAACAGAGAAGCATATGTCTCGAGACATAAAAAGATGAGATACGTGGTGGATCAAAACCCAGCGTCATTCAGGAGCTTGAGAAAGCCCTGGATGAGCAAAGGGCCAGCAATGGGCCTAATATCAAAAAAAGTGCCATTTTGGGGCGGCAGCTCAAGGCTGGAGGTGGCTCCAGCCATCGCTGCAGTTCCTGGTGGTGGTGTTGGCTGGTGGTAGGACTCCTCGTGCCCTTCCACCCAGCCTGGGGGGTTTCACCAGGAGAGATGACCTGCCCTGAGGTGGCAGAAGGGTGTTGCATGCTTCCAGAATGGTCAACAGTTGGTTCTTATTGCGAGGTTATTGATCTAAAGGTTGGTTGTGCGCAGCTCCGTGTGTCATGTTCTCAGGGTAAAGAATTACTTCCTCGTGTCCAACCTGAACCTGTGGATGGTGATCTGGGGCTGCGGCCCCTCGTATCCATCCGTTGCTTTCCAGGAAGGGTTTGGCCTCATAGATCCCCTCCATCCCTGCCCATGCCGCAGTTGGGAGCTACTCACAGGTACCCCCAGCATCCCCATGGCCGGACCCAACAAGCCCGTTTGCATTGCAACCCCCAAATTGCACGTGCGCTTACACAACTTTAACCTTTGCAGGTAGAATGGCGTTAAACACCAAAGGTAACATTGCTAGGAAGGACCAGAGTGGGTTGTCTGCTTCTAGGTGATGGCTTAGAGAAGGATTTGGTTGACTTGACTTTTTGCTGGTTCCTCCTCCTGTGATAGGTGATGCTGTGTGTTAGAAGTGTTTTATGGACGTAGCCTTTTTTTTTACCTCCTTTTTAAACAAAACCGGCAACTGGAAAATCTCAAATGTGTTTGGAGTTGGCAACGAATGAGCCCCAAACTGCTTTCCTTTAGAAACTGCCCTGCAAAAACTCTGGTTTGAGATCTCTCCGAAATACTTTGAAGTAGTACTAAAGCAGGAAGTTAATTAGAGCTGCTTTGATATCTTACAGTGTGTTTTAACAGCTGCTTCGGAGGCAGCTCGAACGGTAAGAGCTAACGTGGCTTAGTGCGTGCTCCTGAGAGTCTGCGTTGCCCCTACCAAAATGCCTCTGTGTGTCACGGCTGCGGACGGTTGTTTTCTTTCCGAAGAGCTCAAACTGACTTGCATGGGGGCTTGGGAAAATAAAATGGCCAAACCTCATTGGACTGCTGTTTTTTGTAAAATTTTTAAAGTAATAATAATAATAAAAAAATCCCTTGATGCTGTGGTGTTGCAGCCGCAGTCTAAAATTTCCCTGTTTCTCGCTTCTGTTTTCAGTTGTCTTTCTCCCAAGTTCTCCAGCAGGCTAACATTTTCCATGGCTTGTTTGCATTTAAATTACTTCCCTGGATATTTTAAAATGAAATCATTGCAGTGAAGAAGTTCAAGCTGTCTCTTCTTGGTGAAGAACTTCTATACAGCCCAAAAGCAAAGGTTTTGACCCTGTTGGTCCACCCTCTCGGAGGAAAAACCCTTGTGCTTGCTGGCAAACATGAAGTGAAGTCTTTTACTGTGATGATTAATGGTTGGATCTGGGCAATGTGCTCCGTCATGGAAAAAAATTGACTCTTCTGAAGTTTTTCCTCACTGCAGCTGTAACTTTTATCCTTCTTTCTTGCCTTTCGACTGATCTTTAAACTGATCTTAGGACTTGATTTTTATGTTCGTTATAATTTTGATTGAATGAGTGATGCTTTCGAGTTGCACGCTACACATCAAGTCCTACTCTTAGTCTTATTCCTTGAAGCCCATCTCCGTGTCACACGAGAAGGAAGAAGTGGGGGAACCGTGTATATTATTTGATGTGCATGTGTAAATCTTTGGATCATCTCTCTGTTGTGCTTCTTCCCCTTCCATGGTTTTAAGGTGAAACAAGGATGCAGCGTTAAGACTGGAGAAGCAGCCGTAGATGAAAAGTCCCAGGTCAGCCCTTCTGCCCTACAAGGCGGCTCTGGCTATGACTGCATCCTTCTGGGCAACGTGACAGTCTTTGTCGTAAACATAATGGAAAGGGACTGCACCTTTTCCTAGAACAGCCATTGCTCAGAGGTAGCATTTTACCCTGGTGTGGGAGCTCAGACTTGCTGAGTGGCTCCGACCCAAGTGAAGCTCCAGCAGCGCTTTTACCCGTGGGTCCCTCAGTTGTATTCTGCCCATATTGCGTTGATCTTAAGCAAGATCAACGTCTGGGTATAGAGTTGTTTTTTTTTTTTTTTTAAAAAAAATAATTTGGTGACTCTAGAGAGTAAAATAAATAAAACTAAGAAAAAGGAGAGGGGTTTTCCAGCTTGCATACCTGCAACCTACCTCTTGTAGCTCAATGCCTGTGTACCTAAAATGGGGGGAAACACATGTATTGGTCACACAATAGGATTGAAAGCGATGACTAGCTTAATCGTGGGAGGAGGGGGAGATATTCGGGCTTTTTCATTACTCTTTGCTCCTCCTCTTTTGGCTTTGTGTGAGCTTTTAGGAAAATGTCCGGCCAGGGCTGAGCTGTAAACGTAGGGGCAGGTCAGCGGAGGCTGTGAATCTGTGGGGCTCTGCTGAAGTTAGTCCAGTTAACAGCAGTGGGAGGATCTGGCTTTGCAGAATTAGTGATGCAGAGGACCGAAGCGTGCGTTCATCCCTGGGGAAGGATGAGCAGCCTCGGCGCCTTTCTTCTGGAGGTGCATCCCAAGGCAAAGCTGAAGGATGAGTCCCACCAAAACCCCGTTGCACCTCCCGGGCGTCTCTGCTTGGATCAGCATCGCTGCTGCTAAGCCTTGGCCCTGGGCCCGCCTGCCTTCTGCAATGACTCGAGCAACATCTGCTTTGCCCATTAGTGACTCTCCTCTCCTGGCCTCCAGCCCTCGCCTTTGCTGCCGCTCATTAACAGCGATTTCCTTCCCCAACCTGAACGCGCACGCTGAACGGGACTGTTGTCTCAAAGCCTTGATGGCTCTGTGGATGTGCGTGCATGGGCGTGTAAATAGCACAGACTCCTTGCCCTGTTAACATATCTTGGGAACTCTTCTGCTCACTCTGAAGTCGGGATTGCCTTTCAGCCATTTCTTCTTTGAATATAACTTATTTAATGCCCTTCCATCTCTGATTCCCAAATCCAATTCTCTCCTTGATTTCCTGCTATTTTGCTTCAGCAGCTGTAGCGCTAGAAGTTGCTTCTCGGTGACTTCTGCTTCCCTGGAGCTCTCTCATCGCTGTGCAAAGCCTCCTGGAAGATCTCCCTGTCTGGTTGCTGGATGCGGACTGCAGTTATTTCTGAAGCCATAAATACTTGCACCTAATTTAAAGCGTGCTGAAGCCAGGACGTGGGACTGGTGTTAATTACATTTTGGAAATGAAGCGCTCGTGAACCATCTATTTGGTTAGATGCGGTAACCAAATGGATGATTAGGCAAGGTGTTTGGGAGGAATGTGATATCTTTCTATGCTGTCTGATAGGGGGCTACGCTTGGAACAGATGCTTCTTTTCGGGATGAAAATTGATGCTTTTCTTGCAAAAGTTGGTGGAGCCTGCTATGGATGACTCCAGCTGGATGCGCTCCAGCCGACGCACTACAGGGTAGGGGGGGAAGAGAGCAAGAAGATGAAATACGTTGTAGCTGATCACCTGGTAAAAGTCACCACTGCTGCTTCTGCAGTCTTTGAACTTGCTATTTATTACTATTAATTATTAATTCTATTTGTTGTGCTATTTGTATTTTGCAGGAATCTTCACTGGTTTCTCCTGCCATGGAAAACTAACGTCTGTTAACAGTTTGTGAAATGCTTCCTTGTCTTTCTGGAAAGAAAGGGGAGTTATTAAAATGTAACTGTGGGGTTTTTTTTACATAAATGATCTCTTACACCTCTAAAAATATTTTTTCACCAGGTGTCCCAGATCTGTGACCCTTTAAATCCCTAGAAAACCAGTTGTATTCAAATGTTTTTTAAATTAGCAAGGAGCCCTGGCGTGCTCCCTGTGAGGGCTGGAGGGGTGTGGGTCCATGGACGTTGCCCACGGGCAGCCCTGGCTGAGGTTTACCCCTCTCCTGCTCGGGGCTATCAACTCCCATCTCTCCCTAAAGCAGAGATGCTGTCGGTCGTTGCTGCTTTTCTCATCATCTGCAGCCGAGCCCTGTACGAGACTGATGGGGTGGGAGGGATGCAGGAGCTACATCAGCATCTTGTAGTTCCCTGTCCTCGAGTGCCAGTACTAGCAAGATGTCGGCACGTTGTCCATCGCTACAAGATGAATGTGTAGGTGAGGATACGCTGTCTCATGGGGAAGACAGAGCCCATCAAAGAAGGGAACTGCTCCTGTGGGAAGTGATGTACCTGGGAGAGCCTGGGTTTCTGAGGCATCAGCTGCTCTCCTATTGAACGGACCGGTTCTGTTGGTTTAATGCAGGATGGGGCTGCATTGGACTATCTCCAAAAGAGGAGACTAAGAGGAAGCCATGCCTCCGGGTAGCACAGCAGCATGACATGGAGGCGAACCGAAGCACCTGAGAACGTGAAGGAATAATCTGGTGAAGTGTCTAAGTATAGGAGAGAGGGTGGAGCTTAGGATCAGAGGATAATTTGGGTCAGAAGAGCTGTCTGGGGGTCTCTAGTCCAACCTTTACTCAACACCATGCCAGCTGTGAAGTTGTTTGCTTCTGCTAGCTTCTGCTTGCAAATGGCATGACTGAAATCAGGTGGGATGGCTTTCCTGGGATGGCAAACCACTGATTTCGAAGACCTGCTTAGAAAGGCACTTGGCCTCCAGGATCCTTCCTCTTGCAAATGGTGTCTGTCACCATGCTGCTGAAAATATGGAGAGAGAGAGAGGGGGAAAAATCCTCTTGAATGCCTGCAGGTCGATGTCCTTCCAGGAAAAAAAAAAAAAAAAAAAGGAAATAATAGCATTTGGCTTGCACTAGAGAACAAACACAAAACCTCCCTGACTGCCTAGATTGCCATCTGCAATAGAGGGCAAGAGAAGAGCGTGTTTACCGTGGCAGGCTTGAGGGTGATGCAGGCTGTCAGAATTATAAAATATTCTTGGAATTGCTAAATGTTATAGATGGTAATTCCACCTCGGAAAGTCTCCCGGTGCAAATGAAATCTGTTAAACATCGGCTCAACATAAAATGAAACTGGGCATCGGTGTAGGAATTAGCTGCTGTTTGGTCCTAGTTTATGGGGAATTGCTTGAGGATGTTTTACCAGATGCTCCAAAGCCTGTAACCTGGTAAGGAAGGCTCCGCTGGCGAAAAAGCCAGGTTGGCATAGAGGAGAAGTCAAGACAACTTGACTTCCATTCAAAGTGGAAACCAAACTGAGCCTTGAAACAGTCTGGAAGAGAAACAGCAAACAGAGAGCTATGGATGTCAATGAGATATTGGGAGTTGTTCAAAACTGGCAAGGAAATAAAAGTAAATGAAAAGAAATTTTGGGCCAGTGGGATTAAAAGGAGAAGACAAATGCCACCATCTCCCCTTCCTGCTGCCAGTGTCACCATCAGTAGATCTGAACCTTCAGGTAGATTGAGTTGGTTCATGGTGGATGAGGTTAAATGGTTGAGATTAGACCTTAGAAGACAAATTGCATTGAGATAAATTGATCGGGAAGGTGTTAGAGGTTCTTAAATTCAGAAAAATCTCCCTTGAGACCCTGTGCTAGTAGGGGAGAGGCATGGTGGACAAACACTAATGCCCTCCTATGTCACTATTTGAATGGAAAAGCAGCCATGGTAACACCTGACAGCTTTGAAGAAGCCTGGGGAGGTCTGAGAGCTCCTGAGAGCTACCAAAACCCGGTATTGAGGTGGTGGCAGCTCCCAGAGAGGCTGCAGGAAGACAACTCAAGCCATTGCAAAGGTGCAGGTTGACCTAAGCCCTGGCAGTGGTGCGAGGGGATAATTAATACTGCTTGGTGGGCAAGCATGGGAAAACACCTAGTCCAGCCTTTTCTGCTCACGAGGGACAAGTGTTAAACGTTGAATCTCACAGAGATGAGGTACGTTTGGCTCCTATAAAGGCATTATATCTGTCCTGCAAGACAGACTGAATGGGAGACGTCTAAACATGTACGTGGAACACATTAACGGGATTAAAACTGGCTGGTGACTCTGGACATCCCTCTAATTGAAAATAATCAGAGGGTGTGATTCCCGTAGCGAGGGTCTGGCCTGACTTGATTCTTGGCCATGTGCTATTTTTTATTAAAAAAATAAAAAATTAAAATTCTGATGGTATTTGTGTTGCACTTCTGTACTGCTCTGCAGGGGAAAAGCCTTGCCAGTGTCGTTTTCATGTTTTTATGAACTTTCGTGCCGATGAGCTTTTTCCAGTGCTGGCCCTGGTCCCGCAGCAGAAGTGCCATTTGGTCACAGCGCTGGGGTTGGCTGGGCTTCATCCAGCCCTGTGTTGCACAACAGCCCCGGGTCCTCGGCTGCTGCTTGGGCTCCCCGTCCCGATGCATGACTTGTTCCCATGTCCTTGCACCGATGGTTGTTGTTATTGCTTCTTTTTTACCTTGCTCTGGCAAAGGGTTATTTTGGAAGGACCAATTAAAAAGAAAAACTTTATGGAAGTGGTCATGTAAATAAGAGGTTGCGCGCGAATAAAATTAAGATAGCGCTCGGAAAAGCCAAGTAATACAGAATTTGGGTAAATCCTGCCGAAGCTGCCTGGTTTGTCTGCTCCTACTGCTGAGGCCGGCTGTGCAGCTGAATAACAGTCTTGGGAGCAAGCCAACCAGATGCTATTCTTAAAATAAAAAAAAAAAAAAGAAAGAAAAGAAAAAGGCAGGCACGCCAGGATCCAATGTCCGCTCGTGGCCTCGGCGTCGCAGGCTGAGGTTGCAGCATGGCAGGGACTAAAGCAGGGGCTGCAGCTCTCTGCTCTCTGCAGGTACCACCCCAGCTGCTGAAAACCCCTTGAGAAACCTCTCACGTGGCAAACCCTGGCGTCCAGCCGCCCGCTGCTACCTACGGAGGGAACGATGTTGTAGATGGCAGGAGCGTGCTGGGTCATTGCTTCAGGGACTGTAAATCAGCACTGATGATGGGGAATTAAAACAAAAAAGCCTGTCTGGTGAGATGGATGGCCTCAGCTGAACTTCCAAATGGTGGTTGTTTAGGCCAAAGTCCCACTCACACGTCAACTTTAAATGGACACTGAACAGGCATTTTTTGGGTAGACCAAGACCTTGATGAGTGTTCTGAGGAAAAAAAATAAAAGCACGATCTGCCAGGACATCAGCCTGGATAAAGTTTAATGATGGAAAACCATGGGTAGGGAGGTACCCTTGGAGGTCCCTAGGGCAAACATTGCAGCTACAGCAGGTTGCTGGGGACCGTGTCCAGGTGAGTCGGGGCATCCCTGAGGATGGAGATCCCCCACTGCTTGGGTACCCGTCTTAGAAATGCCCCACTCACACAGGGAAGATTGCTCTTTCCTATGCAGTGCTTAATGCACCCAGGTAATAAACCAAGGAGCACAACCGTCAGCGCTTAGATTTGTGGTTTATATCCCATAAAGAGTTTAAAAGTCTTGCTTAAATCCGGTTTCCCTTTGAAAAATCAAATTCTGCTCGTAGAGCGACAGGGTATGACCTTGTTGAACCATGATTCCCTAAGAGCAACCAAACCACTAATGATGGACATGTGGTTATTTTTGGATGCGAAGTTCCTATTACTTCATTTGTTTTCAGTTTTTCTTGAGTGAGTTTGGCCATGGAGATCTGTGTTTTGGGTTTTTGTTTTGCTTTTTTTTTTTTTCTTTTTTTCCCTGCATTTGATAACAGGGACCAAATTGAGACACTCGAAACATCAGTGTGGTTTGCTACTTAATTCAATAGACTTCTGAAAAATTTTCTCACAGAGGGAATTTGCAGGAAGGTAAGGGTTTGCCTTGCAAATGTAGCTGTGGTAGGGGATGAAAAGCAATGAAGAGCAGCAAGCATACGAAAAAAAACCACCAAAATATGCAGAAAATTTGTACTAAATCATGGGTTGGCTGCAGAATTATTTCCTTGCTTGCTAAAAATTAGAGCGACTCAGCCCTCTTGTTTGGTTTTGGCACTGAGGGTGCAGACTGGACTTGCTCTCCAGGAGGCTAGCACTAGAGAGATGCTAAACCCGACTGAGATGCTTCCAAAAAGAGTTTGTCTTTAGAGGAAAAACTGATGCCCCTTCATAAAGACAGGCTGTGATGATCTGGATAGCCCAGAGGAGAGATGGCAAAGATGGAATATGCTCATAAGACAAATTTGAAGCATGGGATCCACATGGGAGGTATTGAATGGAAAAAAGAGATGTCGAGCTGGTGGAAGGAGAACGATGCTGGAGGGGACCTGGGGTCCCAAGGGGTGGTGAGCTGGGCCAGAGGCAGCGGTGAAGGTCAGCCCTGTCCAGGGCTGCGCTGGCCAGAGCACATGCAGCAGGTCTGGGGAAAGCGTAAGACTCCCTGCTCAGCACTGAGGATCCACATCTGGATACTGGGAACAGTCTGGTGTCCCCAGTACAAGAGAAGCATCTACAAACTGGAGCAAGTCCAGTGTAGGGCCCCATAGAGACTGGAACAGGGAAAGTAGCCCACGGTTTTCTTTCAAGGGAAGAATAAATAGTTTTCTTTGTTTTCTTTTTAAGATAACAGGCACAGTATTTTGAAATCAGTGTAAGGAAATCCTCCCTGCAATATGTATTTCTCTTCCACAAAATCCAGGGCACCTGTATATGCTGGTCTTTTTTGGTATGTCTTCCAGAGGTGATTTCAAGCACAGCTGCAAAGTCGAGATGCTGCACGTGGGCCTGACTCAAAGAGTGGAGGTTTGAATGACTGATTTTATTTAGAAAGTTTCAAATCCACTTACTTTCCAACTGCGCTGGTTGTGCTCATTTATTAACTTCCTTCTCCACCTAATTTGCTGTGTGTCAGATGTGCACACCCAGGAAATGTGCGCTTGCATAACTGAAACTTTTGCAACTTGAATGTTCAGTGGTAACTTCGGCGGCTTCTAGTTGCGCTTTTATTTTTTTTTTGTAAAAAAATTGCGCTTTGCAGACTCTGCCATGCGTGCAGATCTGTAGTAATAGCGTGCCGTTAATTCCTAGGCTGAGTAAAACCGAGCCACTCTCTTCCTCTGACCGGTGATAAAAGGTCTGAGAAACAGCTCTGTATAGTGCGGGAATTGGCTGGGTTTTGGGGGGAGTTGGTGGGCAAACAAAGCACTTCGAGAGAAAACACGAAGCAACGGCAAGAAGCTGGGCTGCACAGATAAGAGCCAGGTCTGCTCTGGTTTTGATTCTTGAATTCACTTGTTTCATTCCGGCGATCAGCATTGTCTAAATAGCATGGATAAATACTTGTGGTAGCCAAGTGCTCTTTTCAAGACCACTGATTGCATGCCACGTAAGAAAAAAAATAATGATGGGCTCTGTATTTTTAATAATAGTCAGGGAATAATCTTGCCACGTACCCATAATTTCAGTATGAAGGTTTCATTGTCTGGAGGGTGCAAGTAAAGAAGGAAGGAGTGTTGCATCCTGCAAGAGTATTGCTGATTTTGATTTTTAATTTGGAGCTAGTGTTTTCCAGGGCATGACTGTCCTTGTTCCTGTGTGCAGGAGCAGGGATATAATCCCTTGGGGATCCAATCCCTATGCAGGGATCCAGCCCCCTTGCTCTCAGCATTGCTCTGTGCTCTCCCAGCACCTCACGCTGCAAGATCTCAAGTCTGGGCTCTGCAACAGGGCCGAGTTACACATTTGCACAAGTGATCTTCCCCATGCAACCAGCCGAGCTACTGGGTCTTGGGAGATGATGACTGCACCAATGGTGCTGAACTGGTTATTTTTTTTTATTTGTTGGAGTATCAGGTACCCCAGCACTAAGGGACAACTCTCACATCTCCTATGCAGACATCAGGATGTGAAGAGTCTTGTCTGAGCATTTTGACTTGAGACAAACATTACTTGTAATTGCATATAAGTGGGGAGACCTTAATTTTGAGCTAAAACCCGCAGGTTTTTAGTGCAAGTCGCGTATGCTGGAGGGTCGGGGGGCTCTGCTTCCACCCCTTGGTGAAGAGGGAGAACAGCCACAAGGCCACAGCACCCAGTCGTGCAGATGCTCGCCTGGAGACCTCGAGCTGTCCACGGAGAGGGGAAAAGGTGGGCACAGACCTCAGAGTCCTGGCACACGTCATCCGGAGACCAAGGGGGATCTTTGTCCTCCTTCGCTACTCGGCCAGAAAATGCCACAGCTGCCACGCTCCTTTGGCATGAGCAGGCTTCTGCTGATGGGGAGGTTGCCCAAGTCCATCTCGGGGCTCCCAGGCTAGAATTTGCCATTGCCTGTCCAAGTGGGATTAGCAAGTTGTAGGGGAAGGTATCATTTGCCTGTGGATTTAGGGAAAGCAGAAATGCCGTATTGTCTAGGCCAGTATGAACACACTGTGGGAGCTACAGAGAGCCACCAGGTGAGACAACTTCTGCTCCAGAGTTAGCGTGGGAAGCATCAATTGTTCTTATGGAGATCTGATTTTGCATTATCTTGGGCAGCGTATGGAGAGAGAGGCTATTTGAATGATGCTGTCGCCATCTGCTACAAGGCTGACGGTGTGGTTTCCTACTGGATCCTCTCTAATCCAGGAAGCCGAGCAGATGCTCCGCTGTGGACCTGACTCGTTTTGAGACAGTTACAGTTCTTGCACAGCATAAGAGCAAAAGTATTTCCCAATTAAAGATACATACTGGAGGTGTTATTTAGAGCATGCAATTCATTGCTTTTCAGTTGATTGCAATCTCAAAAGAATAGATGTGTATAAAGATATGAGGTGAGATGGGTGAAGATTGCAATCTAGTGAGGTGTTGAAATGTGTGCAGTAACGAGAGAGTTACATGGACTTTACTGGATTTTCTATTTAATAGTTGTACAGATATAGCGTTCCTCAAAGAGAAGCGCTGACTTGCAAGAGTCCTCCTTTTCAATAAGGAAAGCTGCTATAACAAAATCCTGCAATGCTACAAGCAGGCTTGTATCTGCCATACGATCACACACGCTGTCATTGCCTCATCTTTAGAAAACTGCGTGACATTCTGGAATGACCCCTTAATGATGAATTGTGATGAATTGTTGTCCTAAATTTGCGATGATACATCATAGATAGTTCAATATCAGTACTTTGCTTAGAGAACAGTGCGAGGGTTGCCTGTACATGTAGCATGCTGAAGACTTTATCTGAAACCACAAAACAGAACAGCTCTGAAACAAAATTTGTGCCCCAGCCAAAAATGTGGAAAAAAGAGCTTGTCAGACCTTCACTTAGGATGTTCAGGGTGCAACGCTGCGTTTGCGGCACGATGAGTAAATGCTACAATGAGAAACAATGCGAAGGTTC
>NW_009628588.1:24173-29760 GCF_000690535.1 Cariama cristata
AATCAGAAACACAATTTATAACCTGGGTTGGGTGAGAACGAATTATTGGTGATGGGTAAAGCATCTCCATCACCAGGCAAAAATGTGTGCCAAAACAGCAAGACCACCAGTGAGAAAACAATTCGGTGTAAGTGGTTTCCCGAGCAGAAGATTCAGATCCTGGTGGGATCGATGGCACTTTGCAGATGATAGCAGAGCCTAAGGGATTGCGGAAGCAGGGTCACAAGCTTGGAAGTGAAACTGGAAGTAGGATCACCAACGAAAAGGATTTGGGAACTTCTGCTCTGTGGTTGGTGGCGGTGGTCAGAGCCCTCACAACGTGCAAATCCCTCAAAGGGAATGTCTCAACCACCAGGTCACGTTACCTTGTCAAACTCAATAACTTAGGTGTAACCACAAGCCTCAGGAAAGGGGATCTCAGACTGGGGAGAAGAGAGTTATATCCCAGATCAGGTAGTAAACCAAAGGTGGAAAATCTAGGTTCAAGTCCATGAGCTGAATTACAGCATGAATTTAAGCCCATGTGTCCTCCCAGAAGGCTTCTAAACACTAGGCTGCTGCTTATTCCTACAGGCTCCGATGAAAAGCTTCAGTTTTAATAAATCTAAATTTTTCAAGGAACAACATTTCATTGTGAAAAATCCTCAAAAGAACCTGAAATTGTAAACGTGCTAAGAAAAGGCATGTATTATTTCCAGCATGGTGAGTCTTCTTACAAGAATTCAGGGAGTTGTTTTGGTGTGAGAGTTTGTTAGCCTGTGGCCATGCTCTGACCACACAGGTCTTCTAGGCCCTTATTCCTGCAGACAGGCTGGTCTCCTGGCTAGTGTGGAGATTTATGAACTGCTCTTGTCCTCCTCACCGTGAGGGTATCACAAATAACCCATGTGTTCTCCCAGTTCTCATACTTTCAACTTTTTTTTTTTTTTTTGAGGGGGACAAAATGACTGCTCCCTCCAAAGAAATTCCATCTCTTGCTGATGCTATCTAGCATTTTCACATTGTCGTAATATCTCAAGCTCATTTTGTGATACTGCGCAAGTGTGCATCGGGGCATCTGGGTTTTGGTGCACCGCAGACATCACTTGCTTCTGAACTGCTACTTGAAGAAGGTGTTTAAAATGCAAAGGACCTAAATAGCTAGAAGGGAAAGCATGTTACTCAGAAATCAGAGGGAGTTGCCCATTTTCCTTTTAAGTGAAGAACAAGGATCTTCAGAATTTGGTCTGGATGTGGTTGGGTGGTGTTAGAAGCTGGACTTTTGTCCCAGGGGAAATCAGATTTGAACTAACCAGCTCTACAAAACTTCCATATTTATTTGGTACATTCATTCATTTTAAATGTTTTTTTCCCCTATCCTTTTCTTTTTTGTTTAATAGAAGTTTTTTCTCAACTTCCTTTGATGGCCATAGCAGAAAGAACAGCCTTTACAGCAGCTGCCGAGGGAACGAGATGTGCAGCTGAGGGAGCACTGACTCCTTCCTGTGGCATAAAGTTTGGCTCCAGTGGTACTCGCTTCAGGTGGCTACATGCGTGGCGTAGGTGCCATGAATGACTCACAGATGACTGCAATACTTAAGAATTCTTACAAGGGGTTGATCTGAGGTGAAGAGAGAGAGAGGAAGGAGAAATTTTACATGACTGTGGACTGGTTTTTCGAGGGCGATGTAGAAGTAATTTGCCTGTGAAGTTCTCCCTCTGGCAAAGCAAAATATTCTCAGGAGTTCTTCTAAACTTAGAATGATAGAATCATAGAACGGTTTGGTTGGAAGGGACCTCAAAGATCACCCAGTTCCAACCCCCCCTGCCATGGGCAGGGACACCTCCCACCAGACCAGGTTGCTCACAACCCCATCCAACCTGGCCTTGAACACTCCCAGGGATGGGGCAGCCACAGCTGCTCTGGGCAACCTCTGCCACTGCCTCACCACCCTCACCGGGAAGAATTTCTTCCTAATATCTCATCTAAATCTTCCCTCTTCTAGTTTAAAACCATTGCCCCTTGTCCTATCACTCCATGCCCTTGTCAAAAGTCCCTCCTCAGCTTCCCTGTAGGCGCCTTTTAGGTACTGGAAGTCTGCTATAAACTTGTGAAAACCAAGATGAGCAACACATCCAGCATACTGGACATGTCCTGATGTGTGTTTGAATGCAACCAAAGACTGTATTTAATGTGCCAAGCTGCTGTGAAAACTTCTTCAAAACTAGAATTAAGCTTGTGCATCCAGGCCATCCCACAGCTGCTTCTACAGAGACTTCTTTAGGTCTATGGGAGCCCTGCCTTCAAGCTTGCCCTGTCCTCTGTTGCC
Organism: Cariama cristata; assembly: GCF_000690535.1. Taxonomy (NCBI): domain Eukaryota; kingdom Metazoa; phylum Chordata; class Aves; order Cariamiformes; family Cariamidae; genus Cariama; species Cariama cristata. Next base: position 26,483 of record NW_009628588.1, read on the forward strand.
CATATCTCTTTTGGAGGACCAGAAGAGCTGGCTGTGGTTCCTGTAGTTGTTAGTATTATTTCCATCTTGTTTCAGAACTTCAGCTCGCCCATTCTCCTACTCTGGTGCAATTGGAAAGGGTGGATGAATTCAAGAAATGCCAAAATGCTGCACATTTAGTATCAAATACAATTTTCAGCCCTTACTGCTTGTCACCAGCAAAGACACATAAGCATCATTGTTACCACATGGGTGCTACAACAGACAAGACAAAGGCTTAAGATGACATTGGTGGAATTACTTTAACCTGATGTGAGCAATACCAAGTTGTCAATGGGCAATCCGTGTGTCCATTTGAAAAATGTGAGAGAAGAAAATGACGTGAAAGCTCAAGATTCCCCTGTGTCCTGGGGCAAAAGCTTCAGAAGTGCCAGAGGTTCAAGTAGGTCTGCGTTTCTTGAGGTCTAAAATTCACATCTGCCTTTAGTGGCTTGGATCTACCTAACCTTAACGTAAGAACTGCTTTGGCACGTTACACCAAGGCTCTATCTGGATGGTGTTGCAATGTCCTTTGGGCTGTGGGAGAAGACAGTGCTTGAAATATGCGTGTTTGAGCAAGTTCAATGCAGCTTGCCTTTGCTGGAGCCTGACTTCCTTTCTTGGATGAAGCCAGAGACTTGTGGGCTCTAATAACGTGGCAGCTAACCAACTTGGCATATAGAAATGAGAAGGGCGCGTCTGTGTTCCAGTTGCATAAAAATGTCAGAGCGTGTGGAGTGTAGATGAAGGTAGAATGAAGACCTAGTTTATTTTCTTTCCTTTAAAGTGTATTGTGTTTCTTGTTCCTGAGAACGATTTCATAATTGCAAGCATATGGTGAAAATTTTTGGGTATCAGTAGAGAGTTGAGGTCTGAACCTGTGGCATTCAGGGGGGGAAATATTCTTGTGGCAAAATTTCTTGACATTTTAACACAAGGAGCAAAGGGAATAGATGTTGGTTATGGTTGTCGGTGTCGCTGATTTCTTGGGTGAAGAAAGTGTCTTTCCTCTGGCAGACACTGTGGTCACTTCTGCTCTTGTGGTCAGGGGCCATGGAGCTGGTAGGCGATGGGTGTTCATCACTGCTGGCCTCATGATGACCTGGCTGGCCCACGGTGATCTCAAAGAGCAAAACTAGTCCAGCATGGGCTGTTCTTTGTTTTCCAGCTTTTTGACATGCTCAGGGTCATGTTTTTGAGCTGTAACCTGTGGCCATGTGGACTAGATGCTTCCTTCTAACAGCAAGAATTGAAATTGGTGTAACTACTGATTTTCAGGAGCAGAGACTTTAAAACAAATCATCAGAAGTTACAAAACTTCTTGTAAAACTAAGAGTTCACGTTTTACTTGTTACTGTTGTTCCAAACGTAGAGCCGGAGAGTGCTTCAACATCATTGTCACAGTGCTCTTCCCTGTGAGGAAAAAATGCCTTCGGTCTGCTGGGAGTGACAAACAATGCTGGCAAAAGGAAAGTCAACAAGGCTAAAATCGAAATGCTTGTATTTATAATTGCTTTTACCATGGTCCCTGGAAGGCTCCCATTGCAGATTCAGGGTCCTGTAGGGTTAGGTGCTATGCAGAAATAGAACAGAGCATAATCCCAGTTCCCAAAGTGTTTGAGCTAGGTGGGACTCCTCCACTGGTCAGATTGACATCAACCATCAACTTGGAGACCGTGTCACAGACATACTGGTTTTAATTGGAAAAAATTTATAGTCTTCTTTTTCAATTGCAAATTAAATTTCTTCCGTCTTGTCAACGGCTTTTGGATGGCCACTACGGAAGGATCCCTTTGGTGAGACAAAAAGGCTACAAAAATAACAGAAACGAACGTCTGCAGCTGAAGAGCTTGACTGAGACTGGAAAAGTTTGCTTTGGTTGGGAGCCAGGTCCTGCTGAGGTCTGCAGGAGTTTTGCTCTTGGCCTTGGTGGGGCCAAACTTTCACCCTTGGAGACCATGTCCTGAGGAAGAATTTAGTCTAAAATGATTTTCAAAACTTGTATTGTTTGACTCACATCCAAGTGTTTTTTGTTTTGTTTTTTTTTTTTTTTTTTGACTGAGTGGTTTTGTGTTTCTGATTGACTCAGATTGATCCCCTTAGCATCTTCCAGGGGTGAGCTCTCAATGAAGGGCCAAGCACAAGGGAGGATCAGATGTGACCAGGCTTGCTGCCAGGTTCCTAAACCAACATCTTTAATCGTGTCAGCATAGGACTTCTTGGGTGTCTGCTTAAGCTGTATATTTTTGGTGGGAGATGTGCCTTGGAGCCCTAGCACATAAGAGAGCCGCACCGTGGTCACAGCCAGGATCTGGAGCATGGCATCTTTGGGAGATCCTTCCCTCCCATCTGCAGATATCCTGTCAAGCAACTTTTTGAAAGTGAAAAAGAGAAATGATAAAAAAAGCATTTTGGTTCCTACTGCATGTGCATGCTCCTCTTGATTATTTTCCCCTCCTTTTTCAGAACACTGGGTCAGGAAAAGCAACTTGCTCAATTTACAGCCCTGAAACCCCTGGAGGTGCAAGGCAGGGTTTTTCCCTTGGTATTAAGACCTGCTCTAGTATCACACTTAAGCAGTACATAATTATCAAGATTTAAGGTTTGCCTCTTGAAGTCAATTGGTTTCACAGCAGATCCTGACAAATTAATATTTTTTTTTTTTACTGAAAGAGAGTGTGAAATCATTTCAACAGGTTACCTTTTGAAAATCTTGGAAACTGTTTAAGAAATAGATTTATAATGTATAGACTCTGTTCTGTTGCACTTTAAGTTGTCCAGCATGGAGCGCATGATTTAGACTTGAAAAAAAAAATTAATCTGTGTATTGGTGGCTTTAATACAGAGGCTATCAACTGTCAAGAGGCTCCTTTAAATCTCTGCTGGGTTGTGCTCTCTAAAAAGTATGTGTTTGTGTGGTGAAGAATAAATAGAATAAAAGGAAATCTGAGAAATTTGGGAGTTTTCATTTTTAGAAAAATAATTTCTTTTTTTGCTAGGAGAACTTTTATTTTCTCTGCTCTAAAATAAAGCAGTGATATGGTCCTGCTGTGCCTCAGGCTGTCCACTTAAAATAAAGGAAGGGCTAAAAAGACGGACCATCTGGAAGCCTGTGCAGAAGGAGTGTGCCAGTGCAGTTTGACGTGGAAGAGCATCCTTTGGACTTATTTTTGAACACCAGTCAATCTACTGAGGGCTTTTTTTTTTTTTTTTTTTTTTTTTTTTTGGGGGTTTGAGGTTGTAGGCGCTTTTTTGCGGTT
>NW_009628588.1:29791-41164 GCF_000690535.1 Cariama cristata
TTTTTTTTTTTTGGCGTGTTGAGTTGATGGCAGCTTCTTAGAGGCTTTTGCTTTGTGTTCTAGCCCTAGTCGCTTCCTTCCTATTTCATTACAGGCTGAAAGGGAACACCAGGACACGGTATTTCTCCCTAGAAGCAACTTACCTCCTCCTGCTATGACTAGCACCAAAGCCATCTCTGTGGAGAGCGGAGGGTGAAGAAAACATTTTCTCTTGGGTTTGGGGTTTTATTTTGGTGTTGTTTCCCTGGCTGGTTTCCTCTGAAGCAGGACAGCACTTCGCATAGCTGGTTTCACTGGTGGGATGAGTGCCCGTGGTGTTTCCTCTCCTATGCAGAGAGTGATGGACGGTCTCACCCTCGCCTTCCCTTCCCTCAGCTTTGCGTTGGTGGTTGTAGGCACTGCTGCAGCAGCTGCTTTTCCTGAGCTTTTGGGCTGAAAATGCTGCCAGGAGTGGGGATTCCTCCGGGTCAGTGGTCTCCAAACTTTTTTGATTGTGCACCCTTATCTACCAAAAACTTTTGGGCATGCACCTCCAATGTATGTGTACTTAGTTATTTATAAAGTATATACATACACTACTGAAATGCTGATATTTCTTCCTGCAAGCCAATGGATCATCTTGCGCATCCCACTTTGGAGGTCCCTGCTCCAGCCAATGAAAGCACAAGGGGAGCCAGGAGGCTGGAGGCACAAGCTTGGCCAGATCTCCTCTTTACCAGGGCACAGTAAGGTCTTCCTCCTCTTCCCAGTTTTTTTGCGATGCCTGGTTGCTGTGACTCCAAAGCATGGAGTAAGAGATTTTCCATTTTGTTGGGTTTTTTTCAGGGCTTATGCATTACTCAGCAGGCTTTGCTTCAATGCTGCTTCTGAGCTGAGCAGAAGTTTACCCCCATTCCTGGGAAAAGGGATGACTCTCCAGTACGTGCAGCATTCCTCCTCTTAGATTGTGTCCTCTTCTTAGATTGTGTCCTCTTCTTAGATTCCTCTTCTTAGATGTTCAAGTCCCAGCCCTGCTTGTGATGATGCACATTTGACTTAACCTGCACATTTGACTTTGCCCATGCAAGGTGCTCTGTTGCTCCTGATTAAAGGACTGCTCAGGGACAAGCATCTGCAGGGAAACAAGGCAGCTCTTTTGTTTTAAGAAATGTTGGGCAAATCTGATTTTTTTGGGTTTTGGTAGAAATTTTCATGAGACAAGCAAGATCATCTCCACCTCCTAAAAGAAGCTCTCGGTGCTCCATGCAGCCTCTCGGAGGAGATGGTTCTTGGTTTTTTGGAGGGTACTGGAGAGGGACATTTGAAAGCTAGTGCAGTTTTTTGAAAAGGACAAGCGTAGGCACTCTTCCTCCTCTCCTTGTGGCCCATGTAGAAAGCGTTGAAGGGCTAAAGGACATCACAATGTCGTGGACATTTCTGCCGTTAACTGCTGTTGCTTTCATCAGCCGTATGTACAGCTGTGTTCTTTTTATAGTGCTGCATATGGCACTATCATAATTGAATTTTTCATAATAATTGATCTGACCTGTATCATTCTGTTCACTTTAGCAGAGCTAATTCAAACATATTGAGATTAGGACTAAAAACACGGTCCGGTTAGCAGAGGAACCATAAAGAGCCTGACTTCACAATAATGATGATGCACAATCTGTTTTGCGCAGTCCCATTCTTACTATTTATATGTAGCACACAGTCAAGGCTGATATCAGTTTTGTTTGGATTTGTGTCTTCCGTAAGATGTGATACGAGGGGGAGCAGGTGGCTGCCTCTGTCCACATTAGCACCATTGTTCCCTCCAGCAAGTCCAGCAGATCTAGGACTCTGTGGTTGCTGATGCTGTCCATGTTGCATGAAAAACATGCATGCAAGGGATTAGAGCTGCAACGTCCCATCCCTGGACAGTGGGGTGGTAAAGGCTCTCATATCATCTGCTTAGCTTCATACAGCAAACTATTGAAATACCAATAAAGAAAAAAAATCTGGAATAGGTGAGCTGAGTCTGGCCTTGTATTTAGAGGAAAAAAAAAACCTTTGATGGTCTCTGAATCTCCCCTTGCTGAAGCTGGAGATCGGCTCGTTGGTTCAGACTCTTAAATGAAAAAACGGTGGTGGCGGGCTGTGGACAACCAAGAACGTTAGAAACTGTCCTACAAGATTAGGAAGCTGCAAAAATGAGCTGCAGCTACTTTCTCTCCCAGTGCTCTCAGCTGCAGCTGAGAATCTAGACCAGACTTTATTTTTGGTAAGGGAAAAAAAAATAAATCTCCTTTGATACTGTGCAAAAAATGAAAGTAAATGTTGAGCCCTGTGCCTTGAGCAAGGATCTCTTCTGCAGTATTGCAGCAGCGTTTTAGAGCTGAAATCCACTTGCTTTGATCACTGATGGGAAAAAAAAAAAAAAAAAAAAGACAGACATTAAAGGGATTTATTGTGAAATAATGGATTTGATCCCTAGTAATCCTTTCTTTGGGATTAAACTCGGAATATTATTTTTGTGATCTCTGGAATTAGACTATGCTGGCGTAACAAACCAAAGCATGTGAGTGCCACTGCAGGATGAAGTTGAGCTGTGAATAGAGCCGAGTGAATTACTTGCACAGAACAAAGCAGCTGATGAATTTACAGTTCTATTTTTGATTATGCAAGATCTACAGGCAAGCATAAAGCCAGCAAAAAAACCCCAAACCCAGTCCAAAGCAGAAAAGACCCCGGACTCTCTCTTCTTCGTAGTCGAAAGCCCACCCGAGCCGTTGGGATCTCTGAGGACTATTGGTTAGAACTTCTTTTTTGAGTATTTTCTGCTTATGGGAATTATAAATTGTACCTGCTCCTGCTGGTAAGACTGCGGACACGAGACATAAAATGTCAGTGCAAGCTTGCTTGGTGGAGATACTTGTGTATGGCCACAACGCTTTCCAGAGAGATTTGGCAAGCCCGAGTTTCTCTGCCCGAATGGCACCCACATTCACAAGCCTTAGTTCTCTCAATACGTGCTTAATTTGGCCCAATATGTGCTAAGAAGTCTTCCTGAGCAGTTTGTTTATGGGCGTATTAAAACAAAATAGGTACAAAATGTGCTGTGAAACCTTGGTATGTAACTTTGAGGTCCCAAATCTTTCATGGAAAGCTACTCCAAGGAACTTCTCTCAGTTTCCCTGCCAAATTTCAACTTCTTGCACTCGAGGTGGGGCATAGATGGCTTTTAAACAGGGGGAAAGAGCTTCTGTGTTATGCTTTGAAACCGCTGATCTTAAAACAAAAAAAAACCAACAAAAACTCTGAGACAGACAGCAAGCTACGGAAGAGGAAAAATATTCATTGCCTGCCTCATTCCTGGTCTTGCTATTGGACTCGCAACCTCACTTCCAGTTGCAAAGGTCACTTCTGCCATCAACCTTTGATCAATCTTCCAACCTCACCCTGACCTTGGGAGCTGCTGTCCTGGAGTGACATAAAAATTATGGAAGAAAAAGAAACAAGAAAATAAGCCCTGGAATCCCCCTTGGGAGCAGGGGCCACACTGGTCTGATGCCCTGTGCCAGCTGCATCTCCAGGGTCTTGGCAGTGATCTCCGGTTGTTGCGCCGCTGCGTTGCTAGCAGCCCGTTTTTTGGGAGCCATGGAATGCCCGAACCAAATGAGACGCGTCCCAAGCATCACCTTTTCTGAAAAAGCATTACTTCCTGAAAGCACTGGGGGTAGGATTGCTATGCCGGCTCTCTGGGTTTGGGAAACTCCCAGAGTGCTTGGATTCCCATTAAAACTTCTGCTGCCAGCATGGGGATCCCTACCCAAAAAAAACTTGTAAGGGCTTCTTGAAACTGGGTAAGGCATGCCATGTAATCCCGTAGCAAGGAGCCAGTGACTGCAGCCCATTTTCCAAAGGTAAAACGGTCTCATGTTTCCTTTGGGGAATAAAAAAATGTGTTAATCCTTTCCATTTTTGGTTCAAAGAGAGCGAACTACCTTTCCTAGCAGCAACGTATATTGAAGGGTTACAAGTGGTGCATGAGGAGCTTGGAATAAATCCTGCTTGGCTGATGTTCAGAAGCTTTTCTTGAGTACACTGTGTCTGATTATGGCTGCCGACAGCCTTGTACACAGTGTACAGCAGACACCGCTCCAGTAGAGCACCGTTGCATGCCGCCTGGCAGAACCACGGGTGTAAACTACTGACATTCAAAGACTGGCGTTGAGAGTTTCTCCCCTTGAAACCCTTAAGAAATGGCAGGAGGGACGATTCAGATGCACAGCCTCCTGCTCTGGTGTGAGAGTATTGGTGCACACGTCTTGTCTGCTGCTGTTTCTGCAGAGCTGGTAGATTTGTTCGTATGTACCGCTGATGGGGGGGTGCCCAGCGGGACCCCCAAGGACTTATTACAAGCCTTTATGGTATGCCAGACCTGTCTATGCACCACTCTGCTTTCATCCGTTCAGTTTGCAATGCCTGATGCTGCTTCCTTCCCTTTCAGCCACATTGGGGAACGTTACCCAGACTTCTTGTTTTTCTGCTGTAAAATTTTGCTAAGTATTCCCTGGCCCTTCCTTGTTCCCTGTGCCTTTTCCCCCTACCTCCCACGCATGCCTTTTTGGACAGAGCGCACCCTCAGCAACTTTGCAGGCGATGCAGAACTAGGGGGAGTGGCCGATATGCTGAAGAACAGAATGTCGGTCCAGAGGGACCTCGAGAAACTTCGGGATTCGGCCAACAGAAATGTCCTGAAGCTCAGCAGCGAGACAAGCAAAGTCCTGCGTTAGAGGCAGGAAAACCCCATTGCATAGATCCAGGCTGGAAACCAACTGGCTGAGCAGCTCTCCTGGAAAAGACCTAGGGCTTACAGCAGATGCCGCGTTGAATATGACCCAAGGTGTGTTCTCACGGCAAAGGCCGCAAATCACATCCTGGGCTACCTTAGGTGCAGCAGGGGCAGGAGATCAAAGAACGTTGTTATATCCCCTCTATTCAGTGCCTGGGAGGTCACGTCTGGATAATGCATCCAGTCTTGGCCATCAGCCACAGACGTGGTGCTTGGAGTCAATCTGCGGAGCTCTCTGACAGAAGATGCCAAAGGTGCTGATGGTTCCCAGGGGCCTAAAAAGAGATAGGATGCAACCACAGACAGATCTGCCGGGAATACATTAATGGATGAAAAGTCTGCTTGGAAAACCACTAATTATATTGATACCACCTCTAATTTGGTGAAGGACCTGACCTCCAGATTGCTGGAGCTTTCTGGGGATGTATAGCTACATGCTTGCGCTGTTCTTCAGTAATGAGTACCTGTTAGTGACTGCTGCTGAAGGCATGATAAGGATACAGGTTTGAGCTGCAGTGATTGTTTTGTTCTTCTGCATCTTCCTGGGAAGCCCTTTTCATCAGTGAGAAGGATGGCAGATGGAGAGAAATGTGCCCAGGTTTGGCGAAAACTCGGAGAAGCTGAGGGTGCAGCTTGGGACAGTGCAGGAAAAACAGGATAGAGGATTTTTGGCCCATGCACAGACCTCACACTTGGCAGAGCTGGGAGAAGAGCTGCTTTGAAGAACTTCCTTCCAGATCTCACCCCTTGAATCTCCTTGGATGTAAAACTCTAAGTTGGTGGATGTGAATGTGATTTGTTCCTCCCAATCTCCTGTCTCCGTAGGCGTGGAGTTTGGCCTTTGTGTCTGTAGACATCCCCGAGTTGGCTTCATTGCCTATTCTCTTGTTGTCCTGTGTCGGTTAAACCTACAACCTTTTGTGCTTTTCCCTCAAAGATACCAGAGTGCAAAATGCACATGCAGCCTTCCTGGACCATCACCCTCTCTCTGGGGAATCGCTTTCTCTTTCGATGCCAGAGCCAGGTTCCTCCTTCTTGCCCCCTCCCGCCCCCCGTGTTTATTTTCCGCAGTGGCATCTACTATCTGGTAAACTGGTAAAAATGTAAATGTGTCAGGGACAACATTTTTCTTTTGCAAGACAGACCCACTTCTCCTTCATAAAATTTGCATCTTAACCTGAGCAACAGACCTGCCACTAGCACCCCTTGAATTAGCATGCTCAGAGGAAAGGTTTTGGGAGACATCCCAGTTTGGCTAAAATCAGCAAGAGAAATGCATATTGGCTTTACTGGGAAGGCTCTGTTACTGCAGTCGTGCTGCACATATCTTTCAGCTGTCTGAATTTGCTTCAGAGACGTGGGCACTGATTCTACATGCTGATCTTGTGACCAGAGTTGAGAGGACCAAAGAGCAGGAGAGGTTTATCTGCAGGTCTCGGGTGGAGGTCACAGAGAAAAAGCACTGGGTGCTTTCCTGCCCATCAGCCTTCTTTTTTCCTTTTGGTAGTGGGTGGTGGTTCTCAAAGATAAACGCAGCTTATTTATTTACAAAATTCTTGTTTAAAAAAAAGAAAAGGAACGGGAGGAAAAAGCAAACCGCAAGTACTGCCTTTCAAATGTCTGTGCTATCAAATATTTGGAAGTTTGGGGCCTGAAAGTAAGGGATCGAACCACAAGTTTCCATTAGTAGACACAGCTTGACAAACGAATGTACATGCTAAGAGCTGAGTAACTCCATGGCAGTGTCAAACTCCCCTTGTGCGCTAGCCTGTATTGTATTCACAGAGGTGGGTTTTTTCCCAACCTTCATTTAATTTCTAGATTTGGACTCTTTGATCCAAAATTCCCTATCAGTAGAGTGCTAATGCTTGGGAAGTTTGCTGAAGCTGATGAACTCGTAGCATACCTGAAGTAGGGATTTGTGCCAATATAAGTTACACCTGTAATGAAGGAACAGCATCTTGTGGTTTAGGACATCTGGAGTAAAGACCACAAAGCATCTGGTTTCTTTCCTAAGGGAGTCGCTCTTTATAGGAAAGCAAATCTCACCCTTACCTTGAACTCCTGCAGTACTAGTAGAGGAAAAGCACAGTTATCTGTTGGGGAGGATCACACGGGTTTCAGATTTTGGTGGTGAACTTCTTCTATCTTCCCAGTCTGGCATCCCACTTTTCTAGTACATGTTTTTCCATGGAGGTTGTGTCTGACATTAAGATTTGTTCTAGTCTAGACTCACAGCGACTCACAGGTGAAAACTGAGTGATACAAGAGATATGACTTACAGTCCATCATGACCTTTGCTTGCAGCAAAAGGGCATCGTAATTAGAGAATCTGGGTCTCTGCTTGGTAGGTGGAGACAACAGCGGCATTTGCAAACCATGTCATGTTTTGCTTATGTTGTCTGACTACCTGTGCATGAAATTTTTGAGTAGCTGGGCAGAAGTTAGTCTAAGTACGATTATGTCAGGAGACAAAAAAGTACGTGCTTATGCTCAGCCCCATGTTGGTCCCTTAGCACACCGGTGTGCACAGTCCATCCACGTACACAGGACCTAGAGAGGAGGCTCTCTTTTACAGCAGGGGATAAATACCCAGCCAGTGAGAGCATGCACAGGTGGAGGTCTTCGAGTTCACTTTTAATGTCAGGTTTCTTATTGTAAGCACGCTCGAGAATGAACATATGGAAGACTTGAGAAAAACAGGGCAGAATCTTGAGATGAATGATGTAGGTATAAAAGACCATGGAAACTGTGGAAAAGCTGAATCTGGGAAAATACCCTCTGCTGTTGAGAAAAGCTTAGCAAAGAGATTTCCAGGTCAACAGTACTGCTTTCCTGAAACATAAGGGCATTACTCCTGCTTTGTTTCAAAGCATTGTGCTGTAAAACAAAAATCGAAATTCAGTTTAGCTTTTTAGCAGGCAGCCAAGGTCATGCAAAAGGAAACGAGGATCCTCCCCACCTCCCTGAGGACCTCCTCCCCTCTCTGGGTGCCTCTTCTCCGTTCCTGCCTGTGCCATGGTTGAGGACTGTTCTCAGACCTCCCCAGACTCCCTGTGGCCATACCCAGCAATCCCAGCTCCCTCTCACCAACTTGTGGGTTGGGTGCTCCAAGCCCTAAGCAGTTTGGTAGAAGATTATCTTCAGCAATCTTTCTGCCACCCCAGTTTCTACTGTACAATATCAATACAGGACTCACCTAATGCAAAGATACCCATTTCATTGTGCCGCCACTTACTAGCTCTAGGCCTACCAGCGAAAAGACATCCATGAGATGCACCTGCATTTGATTGCTTGATTTTTCTTGGAAGCAGAGGAGTGTTTCCCCTTCCTGCAATGGAGCCCGTGCTACCCAAGTGCTGCCTGCAGCTCAGGAGGTGAAATCTTTTTCACTCTGTGGGCAGGGTAGGCTTCTGGTTATAGTCATGCGAATCTCTGTACTGTTTCAGCAATGGCCCGTGCACCAGCTGTGATAAGGTCTCAGGTTGGCATTTCATTTACGCATGCCTGAGCTTTGGTGTTTGCCAGCCATGCTAAATGTGGTTAGCTGCACAGAAACTCAGCCTTGTCTCTCAACTTTACCGTTTATCACCAATAAGATTTCAAGCACTTCCAGATAATTGTGGTTTCTGCCTGTCGAGGTGATGTTTCACCCAATCGTGTTGTGGAGAAAGACTCTGTGTTTTGAAACTGGCTAAGTCTTGCTCGTCTTCTGATTTGTGGTTCTCGGAAACCCCTTTTGATCACTCCCTTCGCTCTACTTAACAGACACAACGTTAGCTGCTGTGCTTCATGATTTGCAGTTAATGACTTCTGCTGGATTTGTCTGCTTTTCTCTCTGTTTCAAGCATATCCTGCTTAAGCGTATCCTTACAACTGCTTCACTTACCCCCGACCAGCCCCTGGCCCCTCTCCTTTCTTTGGGGCTCTCTGAATAGAGAACTGGTGTTCACCTGTTTTCCTTCTCAAGTTCTAAGGTGGTTTGAAGGAGTCATGTACATGTGCTTGGTTGGACTCCAGCCCAAGAGGTTAAAAATAAAACCGAAACACCCCAAACACATAAGCAGCAGTTGAGTATGAGCTCTCCTAGGGCCTCGTCAAACTTGGGGGCCACAGCTTGAGATCCAAGGACTCATCCAAGGCAGTGAGACTGATAATGATTTTTCAGGCCTGCGGTTTTGTCTCCGTGCCATGCCCGGTGCGTGGTTTGCAGTTTACACTGAGCTCTCAAAACTTCTTTCCCTCTTTTGAAGAATAGAGAAGATGCTGACCTGTGCTTCAGCTGAGTAGCCCTTGACTTCTCATCCTTTGGAAGCATAGCTTGCCATGTTATCAGTTCAGGCAGGCTAGTTCCCTTCATTTGACTACAGATTTAGACTCAGAGAGGAGAGGTCCTTGCTCAGTATTTATTCTGCGTGAGTAAGCCTGAGATCGTGTTAAAGAGAGGAACAGACTATGGGTTTGAGGCCTGCTGTTATAACTTGCTTTTTCACTTCCTGGCAGATGGCCAAGTCACTTGGATGTCTGTGAGACATTCCCGTGTCCTCTCATGTTCCCGAGGCCTTCACACTGGATTTCTGGGGAGGAGATGTGTCTCTGGATTTCTGGGTGGGAGATGCTGAGGTACAGGAGAAAGGATTGGAGGTGGCCTTGAGTCAAAGTGAGCACGGGTGGGATCTTCACACTAATAAGCTGGCCTGGGAGGAAAAATTGCCTGTGCTGTCATGAGTACTGGCTCTTCAGTCATGGTGGAAGGATTTCACATGCTGCTCTGAAAAAGGCGAAAGCTGAAGACCTCAACTGCTGCAAAATTCACATCCCAAACACAGCAACCTCTGCTTGTTTTCCCTGGCAGAAGCAAACGGGCTGAGGTTTGGTTCTGTGAATGTGAGTCAGAGTCTTCTCCCCCATGAACTGCATTTACTGCTTGTTTATCCTGCCAAACATCCAGTTTGTAGAAAGGTTTGGTGAAGGGGTAGTGGGAAGAAGGCACTCAACTTGATAGAGGCATAAGAAGACACGTTTGGGGAAAAACGAGCACATCTCCTTGCCTTCCTCCAACCATCGTTCCCCAATAAGGAATCCTCCTCCTCCTCCTCCTCTCCTTGTGTGCTTCGACTTCAGTGCACAAAAACTGATCCTTTCTACCTTCCTAAAGCTTCCTCAGAGCATGGCTGTAAGTTTGACTCTGTATCACCATGAGCAACTGTCCCTGAACCCAGAAGAAGACCAGATAGACTCTCCTGTCCCTCATCTAGTGGATACTTATCATACAGATTTGGTAACCACAACAAATCAGGCAATTCCCTTGGAATTCAGCTGTATGTGCAAACTCAGAGATGAGGGTTTGCATCTGGAGCTCTTTCCCACTGTAGGTGTGATGTCAGTTTTGAAGTTAGCCTTAGCTTGCAGGAAAGGGCTGGATGCCAGAGTTTTGCCAAGAAAGCAAAAGCTGTCTGCTAGGGCTAAACTTTGAGACCCTTTTTGTGTGTGTAGGGTAGGCTTACTGCTTCCTGACAGCAATGGAGAGGTGCCGATGGGAATATCTATACTTTCAGAGACGTGTTTGGGCTATTTGCGGACACACCCTTGCTGAAACCAACCTGCTTCTTGTGGTTTTAGCTCTTGCAAAATATTGACAGTGGAAATCTAGAGAAAGACATCTTTTGTTTCCAAAGAAGTCTTTATCTTTGGCCTTTATTTCTACCTTCACTTTGGCTTTCAGGGTTCCTCCCACGTGAGACAACTGTTGCTCGGACCAAAGGCAGAGACTACTGCTTCCTGAAAGGAGGAGGAGGAGCAGAAAAATCTCAATGTTGTCCAAGGAGAAATAACACTTCAGCATCATTAGTAGACCTCTATTGTTTTCAGTATCAAAGCTGTGTTTCCCTTTCACTAGATCCAGGACAAATAAAATACTATGAGCTGTATGCAGTTGCTTTGCATTCTTTCCATTCTTTTTTTTCTTCATCGTGAGTCAGAGTGCTAAGGTTCTTGAAGAGGCTGGAAAGAGGATAGTGCCTCATTTCCATGGGCACACAAAGTACCAACATCTGGACAGAGTTATAACAAGCAAAAATTCTACGTAGTGTTTATGGTTATGAAGAATCGGTTTCTTGACCATATGAGGCATTCACAGGTTCTGTAAGAGAGAAAAAAGGCTCAACTTTTTATTAAAAGTGGTAAGATGTCATCAATGTTAACATCAGCTCTGCTGGCTGGAGTGAAGCTCACTGCATCAGGCATGCAGACATACGTCCAGGTCCGTATACGTCATCTCACATTTCACCCGCTCTAGAAATCACAGGAAAGCATGTGTCATTTTGGTGACAGGAGAGAAGCAAAAGCACGGAGATGAAAGGATGAATCTTGTTGCTTGCTCTGTATTTACTCTCCCTTCCAGCTCAGGGTAGAAGATGATCCTGGAGGTCCATGCCTAGTAATTTGTCTTGCTGGGAGCACTGAGACTTTGCCTGCAAAACTGGATTTAAGATACAACTGGAGATGCCATTGCCATCAGCTAAAAGGAAGGGCACTTTTTTTTTTTTTTTTTTTCC
>NW_009628588.1:41181-44286 GCF_000690535.1 Cariama cristata
AGAGATTTATGGCACTAACCATGGTTGTCTTAATCCTGTGACCCGGGGGTTGCCAACCTTCACCATCTCTCAGCAAATCTACTAATGGGTCAGGTCCAAGGTATCTATGAGAATCTGACCAGTGAGATTGCTATGGATACAGACAAATTATGTTGTGAGATGATCAACCTCCTGTTTTGTACTTCTCCATCATTGCAGAGCAAGGTGCATCAGCCCAGCCAGCAAAAGCCATGACCAGTTCCCATCTTCTCTGTCATTTTGGTCCTCTTCTTGCTACATATACCAACAGCGAGGTACCACTGCTGTTTTACCCATGTTGCATTTCTTCTGCTGTTTGGTGTAAAGGTGGATGGTCTGGTTTTATCTACAGAGACAAGACTATCCTATTCCCTTCACTGTTGGAAGTGGTCCATTTGCCCATTTCAATGGTCCATTTCAAAGTATCCATTAAATTTTTTTTCTTGTTGCTTGTCATCTGAACTGGTGAAGTGTTGAATATTATCCTGTTTTCAGCAGAGATAGATTTCCAGGTTTCTACTCTGGAGACATCCAAATGGAATTTTTTTTCATTAAAAATGGCCTAATAGAAACTGAGTGTGGGCACTGTCCCCACCAACACAATGGTGCCTGTCCTGATCCTTTGCAAGTCTCAAAACACAGATACCACATCTAAAGGGAATACAGGAAAGCCAAAAATCCCTATCAGGAAGACTACATGACCATAAGCCAAGGAGGTTCTTGTTTTAATGAGTCAGAGCCCTGTTTAGCACCAACTGAAGAAAACCCAGGGGAAGAAAACGAGTACTGCCTTAGATGTATGGGCTGCAGAGTAAACCAGTGAGAGATCCAATCTGTAAGATCCATCTCTAAATTACCAAAACCCCCCACCACCACCACTAATGGTGTCAGGATGCAAAATGGCATCAGCTTCTGCAGTGCCAATGGGGCAGCTGGGAGGTACCCATCAGCTGGGTGGAGACTTCTGCCAGTCTCCGCAGGCTTCTGGGGAAACTGGACTTGAGCCTACTGACTTCAAGGTGTGTATTAATAATTGATGTTGAAAATCCTCCACGTTAAGTAGCAGATGATGGAAAGCGTTTCTGCATTCTTGCAAAATGTTAGCCAGGCATACGTATTTTATGAAGTGTGGGAACGCAAAAAAAGCGTAAGTTTAGTTTCCATTACTCATTGTTTTAGTTTTACATAGTCATTTTTCTTGCCTAAATGGAGCAGTCTGCTGCTTAATGTTGTGCAATAGACCTAATTTCTTTCTGTGGCCCGCTCACCTTGCAGGCAAGGTCACAGCTTGCTGATCTAGCAAGCCCTGATTTTTCTTTTCCCCACCCCCGATCACACAGAATAGTTTCTCAAACATACCTGCGTCATGACCTCAATTTTGATAATCAGTCTGATTAAAGAAATAGTTTTCACAGAGAGAAAGACGCAGCTATGGGGAGGTTCTGCTCTTTTCAGCCCCGTTAGTGCACGAACAAAACAAACCACAACCTACAAAGCACTGCAGGCAACCTGAGGTGTGATGCAGAGCCCTCAGCCGATGAAATGCAAGAATATAATGGTGAGATAGAAGCAAAACTATTCATTTCTAAATGACTGCCTTCCTCTGGGCTGCAGTGGAAGGAACATCTACCTGCCAGGAGGATCCTTGACATTAAAACAAGCATTAAGAGATGTTTCTTTGCATGGAGGTAATGCCTAAACTCCTGTCACTGATATTCAAATGTTGTGGGTCCAATTCTGTTTTCATTTTGTGCAAAAAAAATCTTGTTGAAAGATTAAAAAACAAGCAGTTTCATGTAGGAGGCTGAAGCACCGCTCTGTGTGAATCTTCGGGGCTCAACGGGAGTCAAGAGTTTTATGTCAATGCACAGCAGCTGAGCATCTGTGCCAGAAACTTTTCTACATTTCCCTGCCTCACTGACATATGTTGGTCATGCATTATGCCCGTCTCTAGTTTATTATGCAATAAGGGCCATGCTAAACAGCATAAAGATTGAAATGTTGTTTAGGCTTTGTATTACAAAAGTTCATAGCGGCCCCTGTCCATCATACTTAAAAAGCAAGGAAGTCTTGCCAAAGAGATGCCTCACAGGCGATCTCACCAGGGTGTCCTTGTGCGCAGCCAGGCAAGGCTGGAGTCTTTTCCCTTCCTCTGTTGGTAACGGCTGCAGTCAGCCCCTCTCCTCCTGCTTGCTGGATGGAGTGAAGACAACAAATCCATCTCCATGGTTGCAGGTCCCCTGCTCCCTTGTTGAGTCAGGATGCTCTGCTGCATGGTCCTCCATGTTGAGTAGTGCCTTTCTCTACTGAGCTCACTCTTCTGATTAAGGAAGACTTTATACTGTTCTCATGCAGGATGTTCCAGCTTCTGACCCAGTCTTGGCTACTGCCTTGCAGAGGAATTGAAAGATCTGACTGCTGCCTCTTCTCCAAACTTTGGATGAAGTGTGAGACCCGAGCTTTGGGTTTTCTTGCTCAAGCAGCTGGTGAAGGTGTCCTGCTGCCCCGGAACAGGTTATGACCATATGGCCTTGGAGCCCTTCTGGAAACCTCTGGTGTGGCTGTACCTTGGAGCGTTGGTGTATTTGTCTTTGAAGGATGCTGTAAAGCCAGTATCTCGAGGACCTGCCATAGAGTTTCACCACAGGCTCTTTTTTTTTTAATACAAGGAAATCCTCTCTGGTGCCTATCTGTCCAAACCTGTAGCAAAGTCCTGGGAGATGATGCTTTCTCCACCTATTGGCCTAGGGTTTCTGCGTGAGCATGAATTATGATGGAGTTAGCTCTGTCAAGCTCCTCCAGTACTATCTCAGCACTGCCCTCCCAGTTTGCACTGGTGGGTTGGAATAGGGCATTCACCTTCCTCTGTCTCTGCTTCTGGCACTGGTGAGGCTGCTTGGTGGAGCACTGTATTGGCTTTGTGTGGCAAGGTTTTGGTAACCGGGGGGGCTACAGTGAGAAGATGGACTCACCACTGGCCAAGGCCCATCAGTGATGGGGATAGTGCCTCGGGGAGAACGGAGTTAAGAAGGGGGAAAAAGGAAAACCTGCTCAATGGCAGCCAGAGAGAGGAGTGAGAACCTGTGG
>NW_009628589.1:0-8257 GCF_000690535.1 Cariama cristata
ATAAATATATATAATAAAGAAGATATTTTTGGGGTCCTTTTTTTAAGTAGCTGCCAATAAGGCTGCCTTTAACAGCATAGATTGACTGTTGTTTGCATTGGCCTTTATTTGACATTGGATACTGCCTGAACAGGATTACCTGGCAGGGAAAAAAACAAGGGCAGGATTTTGGTTATCTATATTTTCACAAACACGGTGTGATCCCAGACTTTTTCAAGTCAATATATTCAGTTGCAGAAGCACAGAGTGCATAAGGACTTCTTTTTGACACGTGATGGTGAGGTGGAGTGGCCGAGACACTGCTGCTTTCTGCACTGTGTCCTCTTCAAGTTCCCCAGGAATCTCTGCATATCTGAGTGGATTTCAGGGCTCGATAGAGAAATAAGAGAGAAACCTTACAAGGAAACCTCCTCTTAGATACTTCACATAGTTCAGCATTGTGCAAACCTAATTTATGTCGTTGCTTTAATTAAAACTAAAATTACAATGTGGCCATTGGTTAACTTTGGAAGAACATTACATAGAGAGCAAACATTTTCGAGAGGGACATATTATTCTCTTTGTTACTCCAGCGTACTTTTGATATGACTGTTCATTTACAGTCTATTAGAGGGGCTGTGCAGGTAAAAACCGTTGTGAGAGTTTGGGAATTTTCTTCTCTAAAACAGGATTGTGTATGTTAAATGTCCAGGAGAAACTGATGTTGTTTTGCTATGCAGGCTGGATAGGGATTGTTATTCAAATAAATCAATAAAACTCTTGGTCAGATTTAACTAAACCACCTCTCTATGCAAGCAATAGGTTTTTGTACAATAACTGATCCACTCCATGAACTGGTGTAAACATACAGTCTGATAATTCACGCTTATCTAGGATCATTTACCAAGCAACAGCAATACAACACTGCGGTGCTAACAGATGGAGAGGTCATTTGCAGAACAAGACAAGGCAAAACAACTTAAGAAATGTTGCAAAATGCTATGAAAACATAAAGAAGAAAATAATTGTCACCTTTTCCTTATGAAGTCACCAAATATTCAGCCTGATTTCTGACTTAGTTGACTCTTCAAAAATACTGAACAGGTATTCCTTAGTCTGCAATCCACAGTGTATTCAAACTGTGTATAGTACTATTGACTCAACGTTAACCTTCACATGACGGAGGTAAAAGTGGCAAGTAAAGCTGCAGTCACTGTTTTACTTAATCCCATCATTTTAATAATGCTTCGCACTGTATAGCTTCAAAGCCAGGGCTACACAGCGCATCGGTGGTAAAGCTGATTCCCAGTCCTGACTCCCCTTCTGGCATTCATCTTGTACTTGCTGCTATTCAACAACAAACCAGTTTTAGTCCACAAATCTGGCTGTTCAGCTAGCAAAATGTCTAAGTACCGCATCAGTACTTCCTTTTTAGCCCACACTGAATAATGAGCATGGGACCCTGAAAGTGAAATAATTGGTGATGAGATGCACCTTGCAAGGAAATAGGCATGTCCTTCAGATTTAACAGGCCACCGAGCGCTGCAGCAAACAAAAGCACAAGTGCAGCTGGCAAATGTGCGTTGCTCTATGGTTTATTATAACGAAAAGGAACTGCACACGCAGCTGCTTTGGCCTGTAGGCTTTGTTCGTTAAAACCTTTGGTACCTCAGCGAGTACCCAGCGAGTCTAGGGAGCAGTAGCCTACTTTTCTTCAGCATGCAAGGAAACTTGCCTGCCTTGTGCACCTGTGCTCTGAGTAAGGCAAAAGAGGGGCTGACTCGGCAGAAAAATTAAAAAAAAAAAAAGAAGGAACAAAAGAACCTTCCAGGCAGGTTTTTGCTTGTACCCTTGACATTTACAGAGTGGTACGTTCTAGTATTTATTCTAATATTTAAAAAGTTCTCCTCCAAAAGAGTCTTGTCATTGCTTGACAGACGTATGCATTGCCAGTAGATAAGAATACATCTACAGAACTGGTTTGAAATACATCTTTGAAAGATTTTAATAGTCTATTGATTTTTTCCACATTAACCTATCCTGAGAAGAGAGAGCGAAAAGTGTGGGGGTTGACTAGAGTCTGCTTTCTGTGCAGAATTTAGAAGTAATTCAATGCCTTCAAGTTTCTTGCATTTCTGTTACCCTTTAAGGGTGTCCTCTAAAGTTACCGTGGCAGAAAGGTATTTGCATTTAGACCCTATTTCAGCTTTTACACCATAGAAACTATCTACCTGCTATGTTTTCTTCTTTCTCCCAGCTGGCTCACATTCACCTTCCCTGTGTTTCTCGAAATGTACCATTGTGGATCTCTATTTTTCGTTGTAGCAGAGGGAAGCTAATCCCTCAAAGTCAGATTCTGCGTTTGGGCAAAAAGCCGGCAATTGTTACCCTTCCTCAGTTCACCAGGTCTTTGGCATGATGGCAGAGCAACTCAGCACTGCCTTGCAGACGTACGTTATTTCCCAGTGCCTCATCAACTGCATCACACACTGAATACGAATTAATGGTAAATGCCAATCAATGCTGGTTTATGGTTCCCCATGCTGCCATTGTTGTTCCTCTGTGCTCTTATTGGATTTTCATGTCCAACTGTACGTTCACCCACATTTTGCCTCATTCCCTTTGCATGAATAAGTAATGAAAGCATTTCTATTTTTGAATCTGGCGACTCTGCTATGCGCTGACTCCTGTGTAAAAGTTCCATGGGAAAAATCAAAGAGTGGCTGTGCAAGTCTTTTAGTCTTTTCTCTTAGCTGCTTTTTTTTTTTTTTTTAATAATTATTGCAGTTCTATCTGTGCAATACATAAGTAGCTTATCGTATGGACAAAAAGTCATTTATTTATGCAGAGGTAATGCACTGAATTGATTAAGTTTTGCCCCAAATCTATTACTGTGAGTTATATTTAAATTCTCATCAGTTCTTCCCCCCTCTTCAAGGTACCGGTGTAGACTCTATGAATACATAAAAGAAAGATATTAAAATAAGTTAGTCAGCAATTATTCAGAAAAAAACCCTCTCAGCTAGCCTTATTCTTTTTAAGCCTTTCTATGCAACCATTGTTTGTTAAAAGTGATAAAAAGTAGCTGAGCTAAATTTTATTTCCTTCTGAGAACCATATAAATATTCTTTCATTATACAGTGCATCTCAAACAGCAGACAGGTACATTAAAAAAAAGTTATTTGCTGGTTCCCTTTAATGCCAATCTCTTAGATATTTGAGTTTACAATCAAATGTAATCTTGACCCCTGGCAGTCTTATTGAAACTTATGGCCTCCAATGGACTGAACGTCAGGGCAAAGCACAGACGTCCGAGAGCTGTTCTCTGAGTGCTGTATGTGCGTCCTCACTATAAGGCTGAGCCCTGAGACAACACTTACTGCAGTTTCACCTGTCATAAAAACCCTTATTGTAAAACAGGTCAGACATCTGATGAGGCAAACATTATTTTATTTGGATTTTGATCGGAGTCTGGGTCACATATTCATTAATCACCTGGTTTTAAGCTACTGAACTCAGGAAATCTGCATGGAAGTCAATAAAAATGAGGCCAGAAACCTTCAGTTCTGAAGAACTGCGTTACGTAGAAGGAGAAGTTGTTTAAGGCTGGAACTTCTGTAAAGAGGGAGAAAACATTTCTCGTAATCGAAGCAGCAGTCAGAGAGACCTGTTTGTATCCAGCCTAGATTAATCCTGCCTGGACTCCACCTGCAGAAATGCGGATCACTTGGACAGTGTGTTGTGAAGCTTTGTTGTTTCCTATGAAGAACAAAAGTTTCTGTGCCACTCCTTAACCTGCCGTTTCTGAAGGTGTGAAGGCTGTTCTCGAACCAGTGTGGAGTGCCAGCAGAGTGAATTGGAGTTGTATTAAGAATAGAGAGAACTACTGTTCTTATTGAAAACAAGACCTCAAACGCGACCCCAGAAATGCAATCACTCCAAGAGCAACTAGTTCAAACATCATAAAAAGCCAATGCATATTTTCAATTGTGAAAAATTGAGTTTTTAAGCGCTCCTCAGAAACTGTTCTGGAAATACTGCAACCAAAGAGATCCTCATTTACAACAACTGTTGAGGATAGAAGGTATTTAAATTGCCCACATGGCAAATTTGCAGTCCTGGAGCTACACAAAATTACTCAGCCCTTTTTATCTTTAATTCTTTATCTCAAAGGCTTGCCTATTCTATTTTGAAATTATTTTTGCAGCTAAGAAGGAAAGAAGCTTGTTGGGCTGAATCAGTAACTCAGATGATTTCTGCATGTAAATGTTCAATGTATATTTTTCTGATGCATGCTGCCCTAGCCGTTTCCTGGAACTGTGGCTGGAAACAGCCCTTTTATTGCTCATTTCTCACTGCTAAAACTCAATGAAATTCAATTATCACAAAAACAGTCAGTAGGCTTCAATTTTGCGTGTCCTGTTTCTTTTTAAATTTGGAGTGCCTCCCGATTGCTGTCACAGCTATTGCATTGTCTAAATCAATTGCCATGGCATGCTCACTAAATTGAGAAATGTTGTTGTGAATGCATAAGAGGTCTCAAGTATCAACAGAACCAGACACAAACAGGGAGAAAATAAAAGGTAGGGGAATTTTTCATCTGCTACAAAACTTTATTCCTTTGTCTGATTTCCTTTGAGGATTCACCAAGGGACAAATAATACTTCACCCTTTCTGCCTGCATGTTTGTTTCGAAACTTCTTAAGCAGACAAAAGTACTGCTAAAGCAGTGATTCAAAGAGAGATGGTTACAAGTGGAAATTTTATGGCTCCAGGTCTGCAAATTCCTTTTCAAACTCAAATATTGTGCTTTTTTTCCAGAGTATATTTACAGAGAGATGTACTTAAGGCCAGATTGTGTCTTGCATATTCAGGTGTTTATGGAAAAGCAAGAACTGCAAGAGATAGGCCACATGCTCACAGACTATTTCCACTCTATTAAAGGGTTGGGATAGCTGGGCAAAAAGGTCCATTCTTTCAATACACCTTTATCTAAAGGTGGAGTAAAGCATCTCACCTCACCAAGGACATTGCTTTTCAGCCTAACAGCTGTGGAAATGTGCTCTGTTCCTCTGGCTTTATCTGAGCAAAGCCCAAAGAAGGCACAAACTGCTTGGCCAAAATCACAAGCTGTTGTTGCCATTTATCAGCTTTAAGAGCACGTAAGGGATTCCAAGAAGAAGCCCAGAGCATTGGAAACTAGAATTCAGTTTCCACAGTTACACACACGTATGACTTTGACTCAGTCACACAGCAAGTGGAAAATGTACGCAGATGTGAATAAGAGAATTTGTTAAAAACTACAAAAGATGGGGACCTTGTGTATCTTGGAGACAAACAGTCTAAGTTGCTTCTGTACAGCACAGAGGAAAACAAATACAATACCTCTCATCTGGAAGTATAAATCCAGTGCAGAATTCCAACCAAAGAAGGCTCATTTCTCTCCAGTGACTGTAACGGGAAACTCTTCAATAGCTCAGAAAAGTACAAAGATGCAACGACTATGCAGACTAGACAAAAATAAAAAAAGCCAAAAAAACCCCCGTCCCCTGCCAATAAATAAAAAACCAACAACAGTGAATTACCTACCTGAAATCTTGTTAAATTGGAATTAAGTTGACATATTTCACGAGATTTCAAGATGATAGACTCTTCATCTATATCCTTCATGTTTAACTGAAAATTTGTCATTCTCGATTTTGAGGTTTTATCATCACATTTAAATATATAGATTGCAGTTGAATTTCTTCCTGTTAAAACCTAGTCCATATTGCACTTTCTTCTCTATCAGCAAATCTACAGCTCCGTCTCTGAAGAGCATCGGGCCTCATTCCCTCACATCTAGGAATTCCTAACTAAGGGTTAACTAAGGCTTTTCTTTGGAAAACTCCAGCTCCACCACTAGTTAGAGGAAGGACCTGGCTAGGAGATGTAAGAGCGAAGAGGTGGTTATGTCAGGCAGTAGCCTTTTGTCTTCTGTAAATTGAGTCATCTAGGTTCTCCTCCAAAAAACAGTTGACCCTTTCTTGGTAGAATTTTACCTGTTTTGCAGTTCTGTGTCTCATAGATCTATTTACTTGAGCATGTACCATTCCTGACATTTTCAGAGTTTAGCAGGATTTTCAATGCAGTTGCAGCTGTGGACTGCTGCAGGCAGGAGCAGAAACAGTCAATGTAAATAAGGACAAGGACACCATCTCCCTTATATTGTCAACCAGCTGCCTTTAGGGCTGTTGGCTTTAGGAGGATCCTGCCTGATTTAAATTCAGAGGGACATGAGTAGGACTTGAAAAGGGTAGATAGGGACAGGTATTGTAGACTGAGGGAGTAAGAAAGGCCGCTGGGACTGGCAAATGAGGTGGACGGAGGAGCATCCAAAAGAACAGAGATGTGGATCCTGGTTTGTGAGGCAGTGATTGACTGAGAAGTTGGAGTGGAAAGATTGGAGTAGGAATCAGAGAGAATGAGTGATGATGTGTGGAAATAAAAAAAACAGCAGGTGGAAACAAGAAGAGGTAAAAGATCCTTTGTGAAGGAAAGGAGACTTAAAATGGTTAGATGAGGAGAATGGGAACAGGAGGCCAAGGTGGATAAGTGACATAAGGAGTATCAGAGGCACAGTGGAACAAAATGGCTTGCACTGAAAGAAAATTGAAAGGAAACTCTTACTGACAAGACTGTATTCCTCTGTCATAGTATGAAGCTTGCAATAGTCCAGTCTCACCTTTCCTCTGGTATCAGAACTGTAAATATCTCATTATTTTCTAGTTATGGCCTAAGGAGTCTGCTATAATTCCCTGAGTTTGAAGAAGTGTCTCTGCAGCAGATTTAATAATTCTAACCATGCTGACGAAGAGTTGATATATGAGCACACATAGGACATAGGGCACATAAAAACCTTAAAAGAACTTTATTTTGGTTACAAAGTCAACTGCTCAGTTTTTAGGAAATGTCAGGATTGAGATTGCCTGAGAAACTCTCATTATTTTCAATTGACAAGGCAGTCTTGCCTTGATTACTAGTGATTTCTTCTGCAAGGTTCAAATCTACTCAGCATAATATAGTGCGCTGAGTAGATTTGCTCTGATACAGGTTAAAGTCATTCAAGGAAAGACAATTGTTTTATGTAGGCTCCCTTCTTCAGAAGATGAAATATTGGAATGTGGTAGTTTGTGAATTAGACAAATGATAAGAGGAAAAGCAAGAAGTTAGGCCTCAATAAAAACAAATGAATTCTTCCAGGAGAACCAGACTCTATCCTTGATTCTGAGGAACAGAGTTCCTGACTAAGTCTGGAAAATTCATGTAAACCAAAATTTGTCCTAGACCTTACTAACCATGATTTTCTGACATTGAATACTCGATATTAGTTAAAGGTTTTACTCTTAATACCTCAGTGTTTGTCTTTTCAGTTGCTAAAATGTTGTTAGCCTCAAACCTCACATGGCAGACATTAGAAAGTCATTCACAGCATAATTCATTCTCACAAACTATAATGGTAGGTGCCCTTGAAAAGACCAAGAGCAAAATAGGTTTGTCTTAAGAAAAGGGTTTGAATCATGAGTAGTAAACAGAGTGTGGGTTGTAAAACAACCAACAAAGAGAAAGTACAAGATTGCATAACCATCATTAAGCAGCATTTGTTTCAGAGGACTGAAAAATATTGTATTAAAAACACAACTTGTGAAATATTAATTAATAATAAAAAGAAAGTGACTTAAGGTTACGCTGGAATTTCTTAACTTTTCCAAACTTACAACCTTAGTAATGAACTTTTAGCTTTGTTATGTGATCTTTGGAAACTTGGTATTTTTAATTTTTAAAATATAAATTTTGAATTACACTAAGTAATTTTGTCATGTTTCCTATTTATTCTTTGTTACTTTCTTTTGCCAAAATCACTTTGAATTTTGTAAAGAATAAAACAGCCAAAACAGTTATTGTGTTCCCAGGTGGGATTAATTCAATATCTATCGATTAATCTACTTTTTCAGTAAATAGCTCAAGTACAGCACTGAACCAACGTAGCTCTTCTGCTTCTTTGTTTGTACCTAACCCATTCATTTCTACTTTGCATTGTGCTGTACAGTATAGAAACACAATGAACACATAAACTGTGATTCTTAGACACCTTCTAGGAAAATGGGGAAAACAGCATATTTCTAATTCTGCTGTATTCCAGGCTGAAGAGTCTCTAGGCTTGTGTTACAGCAGCCGTGTCTCTATCCTCACTAGCCCTTGTAGTGGGGACAGTTGGACCAGAGATCAGCAGGGAACC
>NW_009628589.1:8288-20862 GCF_000690535.1 Cariama cristata
ACACCACCCTGCGACATCTCTTTAATGAGGCCAAAGAAGTTTTGTTTGGGGTACGACCTGTCTGCTGGTGTTAGTGCAAGTCTGGTACACTGGTAGGGTGAATGAAAAGCCCATTGATTTTAGATACTGGGAAGAATTCACTGCGACTGCATAGGTTTTTAGCAGTGGTTTCTAAAACCAGTGGTAAACCCTGGGGTTGGGAATGAACTCGAAGTTATTTCTATGAGTACTTGTAAATAACCTTAGTGGGTGTTCATGTAATGCCTTGTGTAATCAACTGTGAAGAAGTCTCAAGTTTTGTCTTCCAGTCCTTCTAGCTTTACAGAGGTTCAGGTCTGGAGCAGTGTGTATAAACCTTCTCAGCAATCACCCAGGGTGACAGATTTTCCCCGAGAGGCAGGTGGTGTAATGAGCATCACTAGTCTATGATCTCTCAGAGGGTCAAAAGGACAGAGGTTCAGCAAAAATGTGCAGTGTAGAACTTGTGGAGTTTAAAAAGATAGATACTCTGTTTTTTGAGAAGTTAAATGTGTAAACCTTATAGGCATGACTCTTAGTAAAGCTTTATTTCAATAGCCGTCTTTCTACCAGCATTCAATTTAAGGAAATCTAGAAGGTAGTACTTTCTGCTGCCTTCCCTTTCCTCTCCCCAGTTACCCTAGTGCTGGGTTTGCTCCTCATCCCCTGGCAGAGATGGAGCTGTAACACTGCAAGCCCCTCGTTGTACCTGCATGTAGCCCTGGTCCGTAATAATTCCAAACAATTTTCACAAAGTCACAAGGAAAAGGACAAGGCTCAGAGTGATGGATGGGAAGACTGTGAAGAAACAGAATTCCTTTAATGAACTGCAAGTCTTTATAGGTCAGTTTTTCAAATAGGCTTGTGCACTGTTGCATATACTGGTTGGAAAATGTGGCCTAATTAATTTTCTCTGTGCCCCTCTTAGAAGGAGAAGAACTCACAGAGGTAGTCTTTTGGTGTGTGCGTATACGCCTTCTGGTTT
The DNA here is from genome assembly GCF_000690535.1 of Cariama cristata. Taxonomy (NCBI): domain Eukaryota; kingdom Metazoa; phylum Chordata; class Aves; order Cariamiformes; family Cariamidae; genus Cariama; species Cariama cristata. The sequence continues at coordinate 9,292 of NW_009628589.1, forward strand.
GAATTACTATGCACAAACATGGCAACTAAAAGTACCTGGAAGCCTAAGATGTCATGTCATATGTTTGTTTTGTTAAATGTAGTAAAGACGGTGGCAGACTTGGAAAGCAAAGCTGCTTGAGTGCTCAAAGCAAGTGCCTTATTTTGTGAGGACATTTCATATTTCTTTAAATCCCTGGGAGTATTGAAAGGTGAGAGATTACTGCTGTAAAATGATGTGATGTTTGTCAGTACTCTGACTAAGAGAAGATGCCTGTTACGAGGGCTTGTGTCTTTTCAATGATTTTACATCTTCAGCTGCTGGAATCCAGATCGTAACGGAGGTATATTGGGAGAGCGTGCCATCAGCATTGCCAAGGGTCTGCACTGGAGCAGCAGCCGTAGAAAAACCTGTCTCAAATCCACATCCTATCAGCGTCCAGTCCTAGGTAGCAATGCCAATACAGCACTTTCTTAGCATCTGCACCTGGCCAAGAGCTTGTGACCTTTCTTACCAGACACAGATCCAGCCTCTATTATCCCTGCTTGAGATCAAATTATTTTTTGTTTTCTCCATAGACTAAAGTTCTACCCTGTAAATAATACAGTTACAGTCATCTCTTTGCTAGCAGGTGTAAGAAGCACTGGGTCATTATTCATAACGTATCCTCCTGCACCTGCTTTGGGGCATACAGCAGTTCTGGCTGCCCCTTACACAGCTGTGCAAAGGATATAGCACAAACTGAGCTATAGGATCCTTTCTCCGTACTGGAGTTTGTATGCCTTAGTGAGGGTGTACAAGTATAAGAAAGGAATGCATCTAGATAGATCAGATACACTTAAATATTCAATAAATGATTGCTGTCATAAAAATCTGCATCTGCTGTGCTACTATATTTCTGCAGTTATATTTGGACTACAGGGAAAGTCAAATTAAAAAAATGAAGCAGTTTGATGTACTTTTTTTAAACTTTGAAAACAACCCCCAGAATCACCACATATTGGTAGCTTATTAATAATAAAGTTACTTGTTTGGTTTAGCGTGACTGTTTATTCTATATCCTAGCAAGCTGACTGCTGTATACCACACAGAGGGGTCCTCCATTTTTTAAGTAAGACTTTCCGGTGTTTATGGCCAGCTACAGTAACAGATGGAAATGACCCTGGATAATTAACAGTAGGGTTTTGGAGAGCCCTGGGCAAAGGAGCTTCTACCAGATGAGTTAACTTCCAGCATTTACAGGCGTGTGACGGCTTGAGGAAAGTCCAGTCCTTTTATCTGGCACACTGGAGGGCAGCGGAAGGGAATCAGACCTCCTTTGTACAACGAGAAGTGCCCTGTTGTGTCAAGCCAAAGAGCTGAAAGGAAGAGAGCAAGAAAGGGCTAAGAAATACTGCAGAGAGGCTCCATTGTTAGCTGCTTGTCCGTCCAGCGTTTTGAAAGGGCATCTAGGTAGGAGAATTATATACACTACTCAAACTTGAGGATTACATCAGCCCACAATGCTTTCCTTTGTGTCTTAGCTGCATTTCTTACCTTCGTGGCAATCCAGATCCTATTAGAAGATATGTTTCGAACATTACTCCCCTCAGTCAGTCAGTGTCCGCCTTGCTACTTGTTGGACAGCTTCAAGATGCAAATGTCAGTACTTACAATAGTATTTTTTTGTAGTAAATTGTCCTATACAAAGTGTTCTCATGCATCTAAATTACATATGCTTGTAAGGTACTCTTGGAAGGGATTAGTTTTATGAATGGAGGATAATGGCATTTAACTTGTGTGTTATCCCAAGGGTCTCTAATGTAACAAGGAAACTGCTGATTGATGTAACTTGTCCTGAAGCAAAACAACTCAGTTATGTAGGTGTTGTCTAGGGCTCAGCAAAATCACAAGAGATCCTAAAGCTGCATATTTTGGCTTCAGTTCACTAGCAGTAAGCTTTTTTTTTTTCCCCCCCTGGAATGAAAAGTGTAAAAAAAAATCTGTTTGATATTTTTATAGCGTACTTTTCTTGAAACTTTTGGTAGATACATGTATCTTGTAGTTTATGTGTTGTCTAGTGAAAACTTAATATGCATCTATTTAGAGAGGTCAAGTCTCCTTCCTCTAGCTATCTAATACAGATAATAATCAGTAAGACTGCTAAAGTTATCAGTGTTTTCTGTACAACAGGGTCATCCAGAAGTGCTAATTTAGGTATAAATTAAAAATTCTGAATAAGAAGCAGACATATGTGGGTTTTTTTGGAGCATCTGGAAGAGGTAAATGGAGAGATATATGTCTCTCATCCCTGATGAGAAGATGTAAGGATTTGTCTTTGTGACCAGTCCTGTGCTATCATCTGTCGATTCCTGTCCTGTCCGACACAGCAGCCTTCTGACAGCTGTTTCCTCCGTGGGGTCAGGTACTGAGCCGCTCAGTTTCTCACCTTGTATTTGTAAAAAGAAGATGAAATCTTTTTCTGAGCCCAATTCTCTCTTCGATTTGTGTACTCCACACACTATGGATAGATGCTTCAGTATGTGCTTCTCCCTCAGTGTTCTCCTCCCTGAAGTTAATAAAAACTGAGGACTCCGTTGCAAATTCCACAAGGGAAGAGCTTCAGTAGAAGTCTACTACAAGATCTCATGCATGGTCAGAGAAACACTACATGAGCAATATATCCCTTGAGTTCTTAGCACCTCGCTGTGGCAGAGATTCCTGTACCTCCTCTTCTGCTTTTTGAATTCTCTTTTTTTGGTCCCAGGCTCAAGAGAGTACTGGTGAAGCTAATGAAAGGAAGGGCAGAGGGACGTGTGCTAAAGCATAGTAATGCTCTGTTCTACAATTCTTAAGAGACTACCTTGCAGAACTAGGGAAGCTAAACAAGGGCTAAAATACCAAGTGATAAGAAATTCAACTATAATGGGAATGGGTCTCCGATCATCACAGTTTCAGCTAAGAAATCCTCACAGTATACAGAATAAGACGACTGCTTGAGTACCTTGCTAAATCTTTAAATTTTAATTGACATCTCCTCTTGCCATAACATATCTTCAGTTGCTAAACTGTATGTGTTACCTTGATCCACCTGGTTGTCAGAACTGACTTCTGACAGCCAATAAACCATGAAAACCAGAAAAAAACCCCAAAGGTTACAAATTCCTTCTACAAAAGGGAGACAGACTCAGATTGTAGCTGCAGTCTGATCATAGTGTTGCAACCAGTTGAAATGATCTTCTTCTTTTACAAAATCTCAGAGGGGTGAACAAGTAGTTTTTCTACCAACTAGTTGGCAGTTCCCAAAGAAAAACAATCTAATCAGTTTAATTTATTTATATTTCTTTATCAATTCCTGGGTAAATTAAAAGTTCCTGACTGCCTTTGCTGGTGGAAACTATTTGCAAATACAGTTCAGTCCTTGACAATGTATAGTCGTAACTGAACTCTGTCACTTAACAGTGAATGGTAGATCACCAAAATAATAGGCTATCGCTATAGGGTCTTGATTAACTAGGCATGCAAAGCTTTCTTTTTCAAATATCTTGCTTAAGTTTTGAAAATTTTGTTTCTTTATATTTGTGGAAGTAAAGCCTGGTGAATTAAAATTTAGCAAAAAAAAATACACAGACAATGAATCATAAAACTGGAAGAAGTGATTTAATAATAAAAACAAGTTAATTTTTATTTTGCATCCCTTCATCTGCTTTTACAGATCCAGGTACTTGCACACCTGACAATAGCAGGGAAAAACAATGTTATGGACAGATACAGTTACTACTGTAAAAAAAGTATATACATTAGGACCTGTAATTGTTCATTCTACTGACAAGTCCATGCTAAATAGAGTATTGATATATTTTCTCTGTTTTGTTACCCTGTTTGTTAGCTAGAGATGCTAACTTCTGTTATGTTTTCATTGTTTACACAGGCTGTGGGAAGGAATCAGCTTGGGCTGCATCTTTGCAGCCTGCCTGTGGAACCACGTATGATGGTGGGGCTCCACCCCATACGTTGCTCATTAAATATCTTTATACTTGAACACAAATGTGTGTTTAATTCACCTCAAGGGGCACACCAAAAGTTCCCTGACAATTTGGTGTCAGAAGTGGGATTACTGCACACTGGTGACCAGACTGGAACCAGAGGGGGCACCCAACACTGTGCCACAATGCGAGGTATGAGATCCTCATTTAAAAATCTCACTTGCATACAGCCCTTTTCCCTACCATGTCTCCTGCCTGGCCATCACGTCCGTAGTAAACAAGCCCCATTGGCTTCAATTTCTGCTTACAATGTAAAGATCGGGGGGAAATTAATGAATGTTTGATCTTTTGTGAACTGAATTCTGGCAAGTTTTGTGTTCTGATCCCTGAGGACTTTTGAGATTGCTGAAAGCTCTGATCATTCTCCAGAGCAATTTCTGTGGGTTATGAAGAGTCTTTTGTGGGCCCTAATAGGAAAATGGCTTTTGTTTAGCCAAATGAGCCTAGGCTCTGAAAACATTTTGCTTTGAGAAGATGAAGTTCAAACTCTGTATTCTTGAGAATGACCAAACTTCTTCTGTCCCTTTGCCATGAATAGACCTTAGATTTGTATTCCTGCACTGAAAACAAATTTGGAAAGCAGGTCAGAGTTCCTATTGTCCAGATCTGAAAGACCTGTTAGATTCCATGTGCCACAATTATGGTGCATGACCACATATGGTCCAACCTGCCTACCAGTGGAACAGCTGTACCTGTGCCAAACCAGAACTGCAGTTTCCAGGCGAGGGAACCTTTGAGCTGAATAAGTTAACTTAACCTTTGCCATTGCCTAGAAGATAATAAACCAAGGCAAATGGATGTTTGGTTTTTGTGGGACAAGGAGGTGAACAATAACTGGCAGAAATCCATTATAGGTAGCTTACAGGATAATAATACAAAACTGGAAGAACAAATTGAAAAGACGAAATCAGGTGAAAATGAAAGTAAGAGTCCTTCTAAAACTTCAGCTGCAGCACCTACATTTCTGTACCCAAGCTTAGTGTCCAGTGCTACTGTGCCATTCCTGGCCCCATGAAAGTCTCTTGGACACTCGGGAGCCCCCAATGCACTTCCTCCACCTGTAGTCCAACCAGCAGTTCCAGTTGGAAATCCAGCTGAGGCAGATATCCCTGTAATTACACTGTTGATGTCAGACACCTACCTGTTCAGGGTTACAAGTAGATCCAGATTTGGAGTATTATAATGTCTCTCAGATTGATTCTACTGTCATCTTGCTTGTCAACAGTATCCGTCTTGAAGTTCTAATTGATACTGGAGCTTCTTTCTCCAGTATCCAGAGCTCAGAAAGCCTGGGTTTGAAACCAACTGATAAGATAATTAGTGCTGCAGAGGTTGGTGGAAACATTATCCTTCATGCTGTATCTGAACCAACTCACTCAAATGCTCCTCTTCCACTGAACAAGGAGCATGCCTTCTTCTGCAGTCCAACTTCCCCTGTGAACCTACTGGGAATGGATTTGTTGTGCAAATTAGGAGCCAGAATTTATTGCTCCCCAGATGATGAATATTTGGACATTCCACACTATCAGACCAGAAATCTGGTCACACTGCTAACTGCTGCAGGGCTGCAGTTTGAAGGCACCTCCATTGACTTGGAGCTCCTCTTCTAGGTTCCTTCCAAACTGTGGGCTTCCCATTCTAATGATGTGAGAAGACTCTTAGCAGTTGAACCAGTAAAAATTAATTGTAAAAACAATCAAGTATTCCCAGCAGTTCCCCAGTATCCACTTGCTTGAGAAGCTGACGATGGCATCTGCTGTGTCATCCGCTCCTTAAAGGAGCAAGGTGATTAATACCAGCCAGGTCACCTTGTAGCGTACACATTTCACCACCAAAGAAAGAGGGGAAATTTGATAAACAAGGAAGACAAATCTGGAGGTTTGTCCAAGATTTGTGAAAAATCAATGCTTTTGTTATCCTGAGTCACCCAGTTGCTCCTTACCCTGCAGCTATTCCAACCTCCGTCCCTGCAGAGACTACTCATTTTGCTGTTATTGACCTATGTTCTACCATCTTCTCTATCCTCACATACCTCAATTCACAGTTTTTGTTTGCCGTTATTTACCAGGGACAGCAGTATACCTAGACCAGGCTTCCCGAAGGGTACTGTGAATCCCTTACAGTTTTCTCTCAGTCCTTAAAACAGTACCTAGTTTCTGTTCCACTCCAAAGTGCCTCAGTCTTGGTACAGTATGTGGATGATCTTCTGGTAGCTTTCTCCTCTTTAGAGGCCTGCCAAGAGGACACACTCCATCTGTTGTGTGCCTTGGCCAATAAAGGACATAAAGCATCCCAAAAGAAGCTGCAATTCTGCAAGCAAGAGATTATCTGGGTCATAAAATTTCAGAAGGGAAATGCCAGCCAACTGACTCCAAAATCTCTGCTATCTTATTAATTCAGCCCAGTCCTCACCCTCCTTACGGATAGCTCTTTCATGAGGCAAACTAGTTGCAGAATGTGCTGCTTGCTCCCAGTTCAAAATTCTTAAAATGTTTTCCTTCCCTACAGTTTCAAGTGCACAACCTGCTGAGCTTGTTGCACTCACTCAAGTGTGTACCTTTGCATCAGGAAAAAGTGTAAACATTTATACTGATTCATGGTATGCATCGAATGTTTGTCATTCTACTGGTCAGATCTGGAAACACTGAGGATTTATTACCTCCTCTGGAGCTTGCTTTTCTCATGGACCTCTCATCTTGGAGTTACTATATGCTATTATGCTCACTACTACTATCTCTGTGATGCATTGTTCTTCTCACATAGGGGCATTAGATGAAGTAAGCCTTGGCAATGCATATGCTGAAGCTGCTGCCAAGCAAGCTGCCTTTGAGGACTCTCGAGCAATTTTTTTAAATATTGCAGCTCTTAACCCCACTCTCTCAGTTTCTATTGACTATCTGAGCAAATTACAAGAACTAACTTCAGAAGGAAAGAGCTCATGGATTCACTCTGGCTGTGTATTACGCTTGGATCATGCATGGAGAGCTCGTGATGGCAAACCCGTAGCTCCCCTCTCTTTGATTCCTACAGTTGCAGATGCAGCCCAGTTGATTGGCCACTTGTGCAAAAGCAAGCTTCCATTCTGCAGTGTCTTCACAGGTACAAGATTCGCTGACTGTATCAACTGATGTGCCATGCCGTGACCTGGAACCTGGAGGCTGGGTCCTGTTAAAGGACTTCAGATGGTACATGCTCTGTCACCACATTGGGCTGGTCCTCTCCAAGTGCTTCTAATGACCCACACAGTGGTGAAGGTTGCAAAAAAGAGTGCCTGATCCATGTGTCCCATTGTTGTAGGACGGTGTCACCCAAGGAACTCCGGGAACCTCTGGAACAGCCAAGTCAGGTAAGGTCAGAAGCTGGAACACTGCCAAAGGGGTATCTCATCCTGCCAAAGGGCACCTCCATCAGAGAAGAGCAACAGAGCTGGGCAACTCTATGACAAGAACCAAGGTTACAGGAGGAAGCTCTGTGTGGCAGTGCTGGTACCCTCTCCCAAGAAGTACTGCAAACATTAGCACCAAGGTACAATCTGAGACTGACAAAGCTGAAAGTGAAGTCTGAGTCAACGTACCTTCGAACAGATGCCTGCAGAGGCAAGCCAAACAATACTTGTGTGACTGTGTGTATACATACACACATATATGTATATGTATGGATCCTCTTGATCAAGAGGAGTTGGGCTATGCTATACTGCTTGTTGTATTGCTAATAGGAAGCATTTTGGTTTAGTTTTTGGAAACTATAACTCCTGTTAGATGAATTAGAGAGACAACAAGTTTAAAAGTTTTATGCATTTTCCTACTGATTACTATAGTAAAGATAAGCTGGGAAAAAAATTAGCTTGTTAAATTATCCCAAGTCTGGGCAAATTCCACTAATCTTACAAACTGTTGGCTATGTACTTATCTGCTCTCCCAGGAAGCATTGGCATTGCCCGTGCTGGCTTTCCCACTGAGGAAGCCTGCTTCTTGGAAGTGTAACTTGAGAAATTGATGGACAGGTTCCTATGAAGCCCTGTACCATTGACCGCCAAAGACTCCCTGTACGTCCACATTCCTAGTGGACTAAATGCATAACTTTTTGCATGAATATTGAAGAAGAAGGAGAAGATCTAGGAAAGGTTTACAGGTGCGAGACAACCTTCAGTTGCATATGGAATCCTGCATGTATAGAAGTTACCATCAAATAAGGGAGATTCAGGTGGAAGCATACATACGATTATTCACTGGAGTGTAATAGTACTAACTGCAGCATATTATGGTATTTCTGATTGGGTGCCTCAGTACCAGTACCCCCACTATTATCTGCTGAAAGACATCGTGTGTTTCCCTGGGTTCATGAATCGTACAGGATTACACTGGGTATGTGGCCATGGTGCCTGCAAAGGCCTGCTGCTAAGCAGCATGGGCACCTGCACCCTGGGATGGCTACTCACACACACCGAAGTGTGCCATACTTTCTCTGCAGAGTCAGCCCTACCAAGACACATTCAATCCCTTAACCCTTTAGTGGAAAGATCGAGACCTGGGTGGAAGATATTCCAACCTCCATTTCCAACTCTTGACATAATTGAGCTTGAGGATGCCATCATAAACGTATCCCAGACTATAGGGTCTATGAGCAACACCACAACAAGTGCAATTCTGGCCTTACGAGAATTAGTATCAGGAGTATTGAAAGTAGCATTCCAGAGTCGATTGGCATTAGATGGGGTGTTGGCCTCACAAAGTGATGTGTGTATACTGATATATGCCACCTGCTGTACTTACATTGATTGATCTGGCTTTATAGCCACTGACATTTCTACTATAAGGAAAAATTTGCAAGTTCTCCACAAATTAGAGGAGTGGGAATGGAAAGGGGACTGGTGGGAATGGTTGACAGACACTGGACTATGGTTTGGGAATATTTTTAGGTTGATTACTAATCATTATAATAGCTTGTGTGCTGGTGCAATTGATTCTATGTTGCCTGAAAATGTGCTGTAAACAAATGAAGAAGGGAACAAAAAGAATAACCTAAAGTGAGGGAAAATAAATATTTTTCTAAATGGAAAGAGATAAGAATTGTAAGGAAGAATTTGAAAGACTTGCAATAATGAATGTATGTGAATAATATCTACTCACAAAAGGGAGGAATGAAGGGGAAATTCCAAAGGTAACTGTCCAGTGATAATAATTTGGGACTGAAGAACTGCCTGGTTTAGCAGGCAAAGCAACCTGACTGCAGAACCAGATTAAACTCTCTGGAAGTGGCAATGTCAGAGGGGAAACAATCCCATACCAGGGAGTATAAATTCCCTTGAGGACAGGTTGAGAAGCGCCGCAGTATTGACTTGCAATGGTATGACTGGTGCTGGTGCAAGTGTCCGTAAGGAATTGGCTCATGCCACATCTTTGCAGCCTGCCTGTCAAACCATGTAAGATGGTGGGGCTCTGCCTAATGTGTTGCTCATTAAAACTCTTTATACTCAAGCACAAACATGTGTTTAATTTGCCTCAAGGGGTGTGACAAAAAAATCCCCAACATTTGCAATAAAAATTAAAAAACCCCACATCTATTATATATTGCTGATTGACCTGGAAATGATTCTTTGATAAGCTTAGAGAGCTCCTTCCTCTGAATGGTGGTGAAGTACTATCAGTATCAAACTCTTTAAGATTAAGCTGATATAGTCATACGGCTGAGTGTCAGCAAGCCTTTTGGGGCCAAATTTCCAGGCATTGCACTCAAAGCTGTAATGAGTATGGAAAGGTGTAATGAGAATGGTTTATTGAAAGGCTACAATAGAAGTCTGTTCCCAGGCCTTATGGGACCAGTATCCAGAGCAGAACTTCAAGCTGTCTTGATAATTCTTTATCTGCCCTCATTGCTCTAAGTTTATCTTATCCTATATGGCAGAAAAGAAAGTCTGTGTACTCTGTCTTTGTACGAGTCCGTAACACCCCATAGTCTCACTGCTTGGGCACATGCGAGATGCCATGTCCTGCCAGTTTTCTGGGGTACACCCCCAAAAGAGTGATTGCTGAGAGGAAATTTTCCTTCACCACAGAAAAATCACAGGCTGGGCTCCCAGTGTCAGAATCTGAGTCCTCCCCATGATGGCAAACGGAGAGTTATCTGTGTGGACTGTCACGACTAAAATGGCTGCGCTCCATTTCTACATCCTCCTCCACTCTGTCTCACTGACTTTCAGATATTTTATCCCTCTTCGTTCCTCATGGAGCCTGTGCTCTATCAGTGCTGCTAAAAATCAAGTTTGGGGCTATTAACCCAAATGTTCCTAATAATGTGCTGCACGCGAGCCTCAAGGCAGCACTTCAGACAGCCTTGCATCCTCAACACACTTGTATGCCCCATTCTCCTTTACAGGTACTATTCACTGGTTTTTACCTGTTTCATCACACTTCTTTGCTTCTCATATTTTTATCCCAGCAATCATAAAGTTTGTTCTGGCCATCACCACTTTTCTGAACAGCTATAAATATTGCTGGCAGCTACTGTGCAAGACCATATAGTTACAGAAACCTCAAACAGAAAGGGCATGTATTGGGATTCAAAATATTCCCATGCTGCATAAATCTGCTGCCCATGCTGTTGTTTTCCTTCAACTCTCTGCTCTTTTCTTCTCATCCCCACAGGGCAGTCTGTGCAGGTATTGTCTTACTGGTCAGCCCTTTACTTGTGAACCTGGTGAGAGCACAGCTCTCAGAACCACCTAGAAACTTCATAGCAAATACTCTTGCTCTCTTCTTTTGCCCTGCTCATGTTCCTTGGCTCAAGGTGCTTTCATAAACTTTCTAGACAAGCACAGAGGGGACATGTATCTGTGAACTAAAAGAGAGCTAAAAAGACAGAGAAAAGGGCTCCATGGCTAGGAATTAATTCTGCAGGCAGCTGGTCACAATTTCTCTCTCTCTCCCTCTTTTCTGAGAGACTATTCTTGCTGCTCTCTCTAAAAACGGCAGGCAGGTTACTTTCCAGAGTCCATTTCAATGTTCCCAATCCCAAGTCCAAAGAACCCTTAGATTCCCCTTTGCATAAAATGCAGTAATTCTGAAGAGAGAAGCTCTTGTCTGTGTCAATAGCCATTTTTCCAAACAGATGCTTCCAAGACAAAAGAAACAGTATAATCTTTAGAAGTGCTTTTGATCCTGTAAAGAGTCTGGGAGCATCTTCTTTTCTGCCTTGAATAGCTGGAGTTCAAAGGATCTGCAGATGATTCATTCACTGTGTTCAATACACGTATTTGTCTGAGAAAAAAAACCCGAGTTGGGCCACCTCCAAATTAGGCTCTGCAACAGGTCCAGCCTTCAGAAAGGAATATCCTTTGATGCCAGCTCTCTGAGGACAGTTCTGTCTAGGAGAATTGCCTAAATTCCTGGTCAGACAGTCCACTAATTTGATTTAGAGATCAAATTGGAAGCATGTTTCCTTTTGATTGGGTTCTGTGTTTTTCAAAACAAATTCTGGTCTCAAAGGGGCAACTACTTTGGGGGCCTCTGTGAAATGCAGAAAACCTTCCTAGACTTCACCCTTTTTTTCGGTGGGATATTCCAGGATG
>NW_009628590.1:0-222 GCF_000690535.1 Cariama cristata
GCTATGTCGACCAGGAGCACGGAGCATCTCCTGTACCAGGTACATCCAAGAGCCCGAGGTGCGAGTGTCCAGGCATCCCCGTGCCATGGGAACCAGAGGGCTGGGACTGCACCAGTGGTTGCGTCAGGGAGGGAAGGAAACCCCCTCTGTCCCTGCTGCAGACCCCACTGTGCTGGGAGCAGCAGCTGGGAAAGGGCCTTAGCACAGGCCAGAGCCACCACC
>NW_009628591.1:0-400 GCF_000690535.1 Cariama cristata
GGGTCACAACAACCCCACGCAATGCTACAGGCTTGGGGACGAGTGGCTGGTGAGCTGCCCAGCAGAAAAAGACCTGGGGATGTTGGTCAACAGCCGGCTGAACATGAGCCAGCAGTGTGCCCAGGTAGCCAAGAAGGCCAACAGCATCTTGGCTTGTATCAGAAATAGTGTGGCCAGCAGGACTAGAGAAGTGATCATCCCTTTGTACTCTGCGCTGGTGAGGCCGCACCTTGAACACTGTATTCAGTTGTGGGCCTCTCACCACAGGAAAGACATGGAGGTGCTGAAGCATGTCCAAATAAAGGCAATGAAGCTGGTGAATGGTCTGGAGCACAAGTCTTATGAGGAGTGGCTGAGGAAGCTGGGGGTGTTTAGTTCAGAGAAAAGAAGGCTGAGGGGA
>NW_009628591.1:486-1830 GCF_000690535.1 Cariama cristata
GGGGAGGTTTAAATTGGTTATTAGGAAAAATCTGTTCACCAAAAGGGTTGTCAAGCATTGGCACAGGCTCCTCAGGGAAGTGGTTAGAGTAACCATCTCTGGAGGTACTTAAAAGAGGTGTAGATGTGGTGCTTAGGGACATGGTTTAGTGGTGGACTTGGCAGTGTTATGTTAACAGTTGGACTCAAAGATCTTAAGGGTCTTTTCCAACTTAAACAATTCTATGATTCTATGATTCTATACTTGTGCAGATGTTCCTGAAACATTGCAGTTAACAGGATAGTGTTTTAACATAAATTGAAGCCAGTAGCACTTCATCCTAAAAAGATGTGGTGAAACTCCCTCCAGTTCCTCGGCTGAGTCATTAGTGGCTCAGCAGTCTGTGTACGGAGGCTAAGACAGATGATGATGGCAATAACCTGAGCACCCATCTGAAACTGGGTCATCTTTGAGACAGGATCTGGTCATGCTATCTGATGTTATGGCTAAAATCTGAGGAAATGTGTAAAGCAAACCTTAAGATTTGAGCTTTTCTCTTAGGCAGCAGCTCAGAAACCCTGAGCTATCTCTAGATACCAGAAAATAATTAGAACAGTGATAGACTGAAGTTCTTTCACAGTATCTCTAACTACCACTTTTAAAGTGTCTTTATTTAGATTGAGATATCCTTCGGTATCTCCTCCTTCTTAATGATAATCCTTTTCTGAATCGTGTAGCTCCCTTATTGCTTGGCTCATGTGCATGTCCTGCTGCTGGGTTTGCCCTTTGTTTTGTGTATGGCTAGAAGAGATAATCTCCTGGATATTAACACCTCATTTAGGTCTGTTGGGAAATCATCTAACTAGCTATTATCCATAGAACTCATTAGGGAATTAGCTATTTATATGTGAGTGAAGAAGGTTTTGTTATGTAGTAAAATCTAAAAATCTACTAATATGGGGTGCAGTCTGTTCTTGAAAATAAAATTCTGACAATACAGCTAAAAGAAAAATATGAAAACTCTACATATACATTTTTAGGAATTCACATTTTATGTTATCTGCGGTTTTGGTACCTCAGTAAGCTAATTCCTCCACCATGTTCAAATGACTAGATGGGATGAGGAAAGCATGTCAATAATTTAACATCCTTAATTAAGAAGAACTAGTCTGGGTCTGTGGTATTTTACCACATGATTTGAGCTAGAAATTACATATTTATCAGCTACTTGAAAGTCATCAGCCAATTGTAAGAGTGTTTTAAAATATGCCTGCAAAAGGGTTTCAGAAGTCATCTCATTCTGTGTGTACGGATGTTTTCGATTGAAAATGACCACTGTGACATAGACTGTAATTAAGAGAAAGA
>NW_009628591.1:1844-6635 GCF_000690535.1 Cariama cristata
GTGGTAGAAACTGACTATTCATTCTGCAAAATGCATAAAAAAAATTTTTAAGGGCTCCATGTCTTTTCCCAGACATGTTTCATAGGTTTGTTTTCCACAAGCTCAAAGTGCAAAAGCAGGGAAAGGTCCAGTAGATGGACTTATGACTCCATTAGGTCTATTATTTTTCCCCACTTTGCATAAGTGCAGTTTTTATGTTTTGACAGAAAGGAAGTAAACATGTGAAGTCATGTTTTCTGACAAAATACAATTTTTTTAAAATTTGCAATCTAAAGCCATAATAATCATTCAGCCAGAGGCAGCTCAGGATAAAAGGCTCATTAAAAGCTTCAGGTAGAATACTCTACTGTGTGAGACTGAGTTCTTACTGAGCAAAACCTAGCATAGCTCCTAATAGTTCTGCCATGCTGTCAGACATTTCTCTTCTACTCTGTGTGCCTCATGGCCTCTTGTAGCCCATGAGGACCCCAATTTGTGTTCCTTCTCTGAAGCTCTGATTGTCACATTTTCAGCAAGTTCAGCCACAGAATGTGGGACTGCGGTAATTGGTTAAGTCAGCCTAGAGTGTCTATTCTCTTGTCAGCAGACACCATCGGCTTAAAATTTAAGTAGCAGGACAAAGATATACATTCATCTTTTATTTTCTCAGTCATCACATTTTCATCAATTCATACGTGCAGCAGGCCCTACCAGCTATGAATGCAGTTTACCATCTCAGTATTTTCTCCCACTAGAAAAATATGACCACAAAAGTTACTATTGTTGTTCATGCAGTTGTAAATATAGTTCTTAAGTATTCCTGGTAGTGATAAGCCTTGCATCCAAATACCATCATGTTCTAGGACGGAGAGATTGTAAGAATTTCAAAATATCTCCATGACAGTTGTAGAAAGGGAAGTTGAAACTAATGTTCTTTCCAAATTTTTGCCCTTTCTCTATAATGCTTCTCCCAGTTCTGTGTGGGAAATACGTAACTTGATTTAATTCAGCTTGCAGTCACTGATCATGTTCTCTTCAGCACTGAGAACTCATCACACATAAAGATAAAAGAGGCATATATCAAAGTTGAACAAAGAAAAAAGAGTAGAAAGATTAATTCAGTTACTAGGATCTTCATCTGACCACAGGACGGTAGGATTTGGGAGGAAATTTTGTGGTCTCTTAAGATCAGAGAAGGTGGAATGAGAAAATGTTTTGATGCTATACTGGGATTCAAATACTATTTTGACTGAAATATTGAAAAATATTCCATTACAAACATTTTCAAGTATCCATGGCACGTCTGCCTGGCCACTTCAGGCCACATTTGAAGTTCAACACCCCAGTGCTGGAGAACAGTCAAGAGAAGGGCAATGCTGTATTTGAGATTGTGTTACATAGGCTGCTGCAGGAACCAGGGCTGTGCATAGGTCCCAAGACTGATCTTCTCATTCCTGCCATTTCAAGGTAAAGGGAATGATCCAGGGACTCTTGTCTTGTAGATTTAAATCTCCAAATGGGTTAATAACAGATTGTGTGAGCATTTCTACTCATTTTCAGATTAACCAGATAGTACTGGTGACTTCAATACGAGAAGCAGTATCAGCCACCTCCTGCCTAAGACTAGTGACCTAACTGCATGAATGCTTCTTCTCTATTCCCCTTTACAGTAGTGTTGGAAAAAGTATTTTTGACACTGGCTTAAGGTCATCCATGTATTCAAGCACTGACTTGGCTGAAGCTGGCAACCTCTACTTCTCAATTATCACACCCTATGTGAGACCAGACCCTCTGTGTCTCTCCTATCAGGGAAGAGAGACACGGAAGCTGGCATCCTTCAGACCCAATGGTATGTGGATTTTCCTTCTCCTCTTTGTCTCTGTGAAGAGATGAACAATCCATCTTAAATTCATAGTTTTTGGACTTAGACAGAGGGAATCACTCAGTCCTGGACTCTGCTAAGGGGCAGTGATCAACATCAGCAAAGCTGTGCACTCTACTGTTACTTGTAGCACAAAATACTACTCATTTGAAGTTGACATGTCTGAATTTGCACTGAAAGGGAGAGGAGCAGAAGGGGCAGCTCTTACAGTTGAAATCAGCTGAGAGGCAGTTTAAGAAACTACTACCTCTCAGCTGCAGCTAGTTGTTGCCTGCCTTCTGACACTGGTGCCTGGCTGCAGCAGAGTGAATTGGTTTTAACAGATACTTGTGCCCCAAGTATGTGAGCGCATTTGATGTCATCACAGGCATACTGTTAATAAACTGGAGGTCATGACTTCAGCCGCCTATCTGTGCAGATGTAGCTCCAGAGTCTCCATATGACAGCCTTCTAGATCATGCAGTGCTCCTCATGACCGAACTGTTTTGTAACTAACTCAAGCACGTGCTTGTTGGATGTTGCTGCTTCAACTTGCAGCCTTGTTTCCTAGGAGAAAAGCAAAACGAGGATAGAAAATATAAAGTGACAAAAATGGAAAGGTCTGGAGAAGACATATGTCAATAAACAAACTGCTCCTCTGAGAGACTAACTGTACTATGAACTTTCCTAGGAGGAAGGGAGCAGATCTTATTAATGGCTAGAAACTAGTTTGTATGGCAGAGAGACCAAAAAGGAAGATTGCAGGGGTTTTGATTCACTCTTTTTATGCTTTAGCACTGAACAAGGAGTCAGACATGAGTTGTCTTCTGCCAGTTTGTGAAATCTAAACAAAAAAACCCACTTCAAAACCAATAACCTATGGACAATCTGCCAGATTCTTGCCTCTGAGAATTTAACACACAAATCAGAAACTAAACATTTGTAGTTCTTTGTCATGGTGAACTGAAGAAATAGCAGAAGGGTTGGACAAAAAGGGCAACTTTAAACTGTGAGTAGTCATATTATTAGGGAAAATAAGTAACAGTTACTACAGATTCCAACAGTATTTTGACATGCAGATTTTTATGATCTGCGTACTATTTTAAAATAGTGTAAAGAAGAGTCTGGCGAAATAACCAACTGGTATATATTGCCAAACTACACAGAGTGATTGACCTGGTTTTTCAGTCTTAGCAGCAAACTAATATATGTTATATAAATGACTGGGAAATTAAGTGCAGAAGCTTGACTGTGAACACTTAGCCACAGTAGCTTTTACCAAAAAATAAAGAGATTTTAAAACTAGTAGTTAGTGTAGAGCTGGCATAAGGAAGTCTCCAAGCAGAACAGAAAAAGCAAGAAAGTGAAAGGGGAAGAAACCCCTTACAAAAATCTGCGGAAAAGCAAGTGTGGAAACATAGGACAAAAGATACAAATAGAATCATAGAGTCATTTAGGTTGGAAAAGACCCTTCAGATCATCAAGTCCAACAATTAACCCGAGACCGCCAAGTCCACCACTAAACCATGACCCTAAGCAAATGACATGTCTACACATCTTTTAAATATCTCCAGAGATGGTCACTCAAGCACTTCCCTGGGCAGACTGTTCCAATGCTTGACAACCCTTTCCATGGAGCAATTTTTCCTAATATCCAATCTAAACCTCCTCTGAAATACAAAGTAGATCAAGACCTCTGTCCACTATGGAGAAAAATGTAATTGAAAAAATCCTACAAATGACATTGTATTCAATAATTATCCCAAGAAAAATAAAAAGAAGATACTAAAACAAGAAGAAAAACAAATCGGTAACTCAGAAGGCAAAATTTTGGATGTCTGTGGCAGAAACGTAGTGCAGAAATGTGAAAGTAAATTATTTGTAAAACTCAATTTAGAACTAGATGCAAAGACTGAACTTGAGAAATTGAGCAGTAAATAGCTACTAAGGGTACAATGTTGCCAGCTACAGACTTTTTATCTGACTTTGCAGCTGCAATTTCTTTTCATACAACCAGAGCCAACTTAAGGCTGTATAATGGCATGGTCTTATAGCCATTATGTAACTTTTAAACCACAATGTTGTAGAAAAATACGTGGGAAAAACACAGGTTAGCACTGGAAACACAAAATTCACTGCCCTCAGATAAACCATATGGATTCAAGAACCTAGTAACATTAATGTTAGGGCAAGTGATTCTTATGGTATCACAAAATGACAGAATGGTTGGAAGGGACCTCTAAGGTCACTTTCCCTGACTCCTCTGCTCAAGCAAGGCCACCTAGAACAGGTTGTCCAGCACCATGTTCAGATGACTTTTGAATTATCTCCAGAGATGGAGACTCCACAATCTCTTTAGGCACCCTGTGTCGGTGCTTCGTCACCAGCGCGCCAGGTATGACCACACCAGTGCTGTGTAGAGAGGAAGGACCACCTCCTTTGACCTGCTGGCAACACTCACCCTAATGCATGCCAGGACAGCATTAGCCATCTTTGCTGCAAGGGCATGTTGCTGGCTCGTGTTCAAGTTGGTTTTAATTTTCTGCAGAGCTGTTTTCCATCTGATTGGTCCCTATTGTGTACAGATGACTGAGATCGTTCCTCCCCAAGTGCAGGACTTTGCACTTCCCCTTGCTGAACTTCCTTGGGCTCCTGTCAACCCATTTCTCCAGCCTGTCCAGATCCCTCTGGATGGCAGCGCAATCCTCTGACTTAACAGCTCCTCTTCCCAGTTTTGTATCATCTGCAAACTTGCTTGTGTATAAACACAACAAAACCAAAAATATCAACAATATGTTTTGCAATTCTTGTCAGAAAGTATTATTGAAATGTTTTTTAAGAACCAGAATATCTTTCAAATTCATCACATGTAGAAGTAGACAAACTCAGTCATATCAGTACAAGCCTGTACTTCTTGAAGTACCCATGTACTAACCAAAAAAAATCAAAAT
>NW_009628591.1:6645-6969 GCF_000690535.1 Cariama cristata
GGTGACCATTTAGATGTCAAACAAACAAACTTTGAGCATGTCTTGATGAAGCACAGAAGCCAACTGACTGCCAGATGCCTGAAATTTCAGAGTTACCTGTTGTCCATATGATTTTCAAGGAAAGATACCGTCTGTTTCTACCCGCTAAGGAAATCACTACCTCACTGCATTTAGGCACCAGGGTGGTTATAAAGGCAGCCAAGGATGTTGTATATTATCTGTTTTGCAAGGATCAATTTTGGTGATTTTTGATGACTGTCACCATTTAAGGCTGGGCTGGGTCTCAAAACGGGCAGCAGACGCTCTCTGTTAAACCCCTCCCTC
>NW_009628592.1:0-21251 GCF_000690535.1 Cariama cristata
CGGCTCGGGGTCTGCAGGAGGCGTGCGCCGCTGTCCCTCACAACATACGCTGCTTGCCCTTTTTCTCTAGAAACAACGAAATTGCTAGCTTGCAACACTAATCTTTAGGTCAGTTCCATAAAATAGACTTTACGTATAAGCTTATAATACTAGAGCAGTTATTTGAGCCAGTATGTGTTTTACAGTGCTCTTTGACAAATGAGGGAAAAACCCAAAACTAAAGTTCTCCTTACTGACTTTCAGTTGTGCTTTTTCTCTGTTAAATTAGCAGTGTATTTCATTTACTTGTATTTCAAATACATCACCCCTAGACATGTACCATGCAACTGAACCGTGGCTTGAATTTAACAGGGAACGGCAGAAATAAAGTGTGCTAAGTTAATGAGATAAAAGCATAAGGGAAGAATTCTGCAACCGGTTTTTCTTCATGAGGTAGAAAAGTACACACGCGTTACATCTGGTATATCCAGACTGAACAAGTTAGCTTTCCCAGGTAATTTTAATATTATTTCATTGTTCTTGGAGAAGTAAACTGAAGAGAAAATGGTATGTTAAGCTCTGCTGAACTTTGTATATGGATTTCCTAGTTCTACTACAGCTATGCTGTAAAATATTTTTTTAATAAAGTCTTTTTGTATTAGAATTTTATGTTTCCCTGATTTTGTAGATTTTGCAAACTCAGGATTTTTTCAAGGTACGTAACGCATTTGTTTTATATTAAAACCAGAGAATACAGATCTGCTTAAAAATAGAGAGAGAACAGCACGATATGTTTTTAAATAGCGCAAACTTGTAGAAAATACTCTAATTGCTGGCTACTTGTTTTTAGACTGAGTTTTTGTTTAGAAAGATGTTTTCCTGTAATAGCGTTGTGTAAGAACCATACGTACCTGGCCTGAGAAGTGTGAGTTTCTCTGAAGAAAAAAAAGTTGGGTATTAGGTTTTTTTTTTTATTCTTGCGGAGACCAGTTTTGTATATTTGCCCTTCAGTTCCATGAATTTGCCAAGACTTGTGGTAAAATGGTATGAAACTTGGAATATTTATGCTGACTCCTGGAGCTGCTATCCAATCTGAATTAATGACTGAATAAATAATACTGATTTTCACATGTTTTGTTTTGGTTTTTTTTTTCATTGCCAATTTTTCTTGTGTAATACCTTACGTTACATCTGGCGTCTGATTTGTTTTTCCAGTTTGTGATGGCTGGATCGTATGTGGGAAAACTGATTTTAGAACTAGGCGTTAAACTTCCTTAGGTTTCATTCTTTTTAGCAAGCCCCCGCCCCATCACTGTAGTAGTGTTTCTAGCTGTTTTAATGTTTTTTGACCAAATTACAGGTCTGTTTCTGTGCACAGAGGATACCAGTGCTTTTACAAACAAAATATGTTGCATCTTGTTATGGAGTAATATGAAATTTACGTTTCACGGGAACTTCATTGTGGTTGCCTGCCAGATGCGTTCATTCATTCAGTGTGCATGTGGTTGCTCCCAAAGCTTGTAAGCTGTATAAACTAGAGGAGAAGACAAGTTCCGGTGTGTTGTATCAAAATAAAAAAAAACTGGTTGTCTAATAGATCAAGAGATTTTTATACAAATATGTGGAGCATCGGTGCTTGACAGATGCCGCTCCACATTGTGGTTGAGGTTCTTTACAGATTGGCACTGCACTTAAGTAATGTCACACACCAGATGATAAAAAAATGGAACTTCCTTGCATATGTTAGAATTCCACCAGAGACCTTTTTGGTTGTGTTCATTGCCTGGGAACACATAGATTATTTAGGAAGATTGAGAAGACAAAGAAGACAGTGGAAACAGAGAGAAGACCAAAGAGAGCTTAGTTGTAAAGAGAAGGTTAAATGCTCTGTGGGACATAATGATCATATGTAGCAACATCATCTAAAACCAAAAGGAGAATTCAAAATAAAATACTGTTAATTCTGTATTGTGCGCCATGTCTGCTGAGATGGCGTCAGTACAGAGATATAAAGGGATACTTCAGTTCGTTGGAGACTGCTCGTCAATAGCACTTTAGCTGTGTTTTCTGTTGCCTACATAAGGTAAATCTGTGTATCTTAGTGAAGTTGTGGAAGCAATACTCTCAGAGGCAAAAAAAATTAAAACCCCTGAACGTTCAGAGTATGTGAACAGTATACCCCTTAAAATAGTGTGTAAATGAGTATGTTTGAATGTCTTCCAAATGCAGATTATTGAAAGGGTTCTATTAATGCCTAGGGAGAAGCAGGCTATGATTTCACATTGATATTTGTGAGTCTAGAATTGCTCCTTCATATTGGGTCATGTTTAACTACAGCTATATGGGTTGAACCGTCAAACTGCCAAGAATAGTCTTGTGGCTGTTAACAGCAGCCATAAAACCATTAACTCATTCGGTTACTTTGTGGGGATTTAAGCTGTCAGTTGGTGTAAAGGAGCTAGCAGTATGCTGCCGTTAGTTCTGTCTATCCGTCTCTCATTACTGTGGGAGATAACGTGCAAGTCTGAGGTAAACTGTAAGCATAATAAATATCTGGGGTTTTTTCCCCTTTGATCCTGCTACATCGGTTGCTTACCAAATTGCGCTTATGTTAGTTTGGTGGTGTTAGCCAAGTGTGGGAAGATTTAAATGGCAACAGCTTGGCCAAGAATGAGACGTGTTTTCTGAGTGAAAATAACACTGGGTGTAGTAAAGGTTGGTTTACAAACGTTAATTATTAATAACCTGGATTAATTAATAAGCTTGAAAGTCTTACAATAGGATGTGTAGAACGCTAACCTTAATCAGCTTACTGGCTATAAGTAAATTGCATTTTTTGTCTTTTAAAGGAAATTCGACATAAATCCAGTGACTACCCTCATAGAGTTGCAAAATACCCAGAAAACAGAAATCGAAACAGATACAGAGATGTTAGTCCGTGTAAGTATCTTTTCTGTAATTATTGCAGTCAACTTTCTAGACTTTTTACTTACCCAGTTTACTTCTAAACACTGTGGCTAATAAATCATGGTGATAGGTTTTGTATTGTATTTATTTCTGTAGGCATGATAAATGTGTTTTTCATAACACGTACACAAATGCGTATAACAGAAGGGAGAAAAGTCTGTCGGTTAAACTCATTGTGCTGAATGGTGAAAGAGAGATGATTGCAAATCATAGTTACTAGGATATAGATAAATGTTTGTGAGCTACAGAGTGATATTTTAAAGATATTTTTCTCATAAGGAAATTATGTGTTTAATAATGCATTATCTGTCATTAAAAAAGATCAACATCTTTTGAGCAGAGAAATTAACTTAAGCCTTGACTAACACAAACAGTTTCCTTTTGGGCTAAGTGGTTCTGCACGTATAAGGTTGTGTGGATAAATGCCACTTGATTTCTGCTGTTGCTTTAACAATACTTGAGATTTCGTGATTTTTCTCTGTTCAGAAGAATATATGCCTGAAGTTGTGTTTTAATTTTCTCAGTGCAAGTAGATACGGTACGGAGTGCTTTGTATTTTACTAACTGCTGTAAAATAGTCTTTGTGACATAATGATCTTACATCTTGGGTGAAGACAGGTTTTGTTCTTTTTTTTTTTTTTTTTACCAGCTGCTTTGCCGCTGAGGTGTTGTGGATTGTTTTTTCAACAGCATTTACTTTAGAAACTGTAATCCAAAATCATTACAAAAAGACATGTGAGCAAAAGATTACCAATATGTAGTTTTACCTGGAAAAACTATCATAAATCACTTTCAAAAGGACTAGGAAAAAAATGTAGTACAGCCATAATTTTTCTACAAAATACTGAAGTTGGAACAGGTTAAGTGTTTGTGTGTTCTCTAGTACAAAGTTTCCCCAAGCACCAAAGGCTCATAAAAGCCGCCTTGTTACTGGATCCAGAAATTTTGAAGGGTTGCTGCTGTATTGGGACTTTTTGTTTGAGAGCCTAATCTGAATACCTATTGTAAGATTTGGAGAAGTGCTGAACTCCTTGTTTCCAGTTGAAAGTTGTGGTAACGGCGTGTGCATCGCACTTCTCAAAATTACACGGAAAGGGTCTCGGGTTGAGTCACGCTGGTCAGATGCAGCGCTGCGTGCTGCTCATCAGACCATTGCCAGAATGCTAACTTGCACGGCGTGTTCACACCAGCTGGGTCTAGTCTGCCTTAATGCTGAATCTCAGTACTGCGCTCTGATGAAACTGAACTTAAGAGCTCAGTGCACGGCCTCTTTGCTGTGTCTGCGTGTCATTGCCCAGTATGGTCTGTTTGAGAAACATGGAGCTCTGAAGAAGAGGCCTCAAGTTAGTCAAGGCTTACTAACTTCCACGGTATTCCCGGCAAAGGGAGGTAGGCCTCTGCGGGACCTTTGTTGATCTAGGCAGAGGTATGTACGTGTCCCAGGTTTGCTGTCCTGTTACAGCACAGCATTAGCATCTTACTGGTGGTCAAGTAGATCATGTTTTACTCACTTTCTGTTTCATTCCTAAATTGGGATGGGGGTTGTAAGAAGAGAAGGCAGGGAATTGGATTTGAACCCATGAGACCCAAGTCCTGTTCCTGGTTCCAATATACTATACCACTTTTGTGGCAGAAGCTGTATTAATGCGTAATACCATTTCTCCCATCCATGGATTTTACTTCTTAGGCACTACTGCAAAGAGAGTGGCAATTTGCCTTCAACGTGTTTATGGTTTTTCTTTCTTTTTAAAAAGAGTGTTTCTAAAATAAAGAAATAAAAAGACATTGTGTTAACTTAAGCAGCATCTACTGATGCCTGCAATAATATCTTAGAGGCGTGAGTTATATTCATTTCCTGTAGTTTTTTGGAGCTCAAAATTTTCTTTAATCACGGCATGCCTTTTACAGTAGTGAAGAGCACCAAACACCTCTGCCTTGGTCATAGCAAAGCCTGCTTCTGAAATGCTCGTTTAGCCAGGAGGAAATTACTTATGTGGTTGTATTAATCCCTGGACCCGGTGCAAAAGCAGAGAGCCAGTTAGGTAAAATCTAGTCCTGAAGTAGTAGTTGGGCTCAGGAAAGAGTTAGAGTCGTTACATGCTAGTTGGCATGAAGTATAACGTGACGACTGAACTAAGATGGTGAACTTTACGAGGCACGTCTCGGTTTTTAGCATTTATGAAGGCAAGAAGGTTTCAATTGGGCCTCCAAGATAGCCTGCAGAAGTGGACGCTAGGAGCAAGGCTGGATGAGGAGAACTGAGCAAAACACTGTGAACTAATTCCTGTTGAATTCTGCATCTCTGTGTTTTCAAATATGACTGATAATTGTTTCTGTAACGATGGTGAGAGTTGGGAGGAGAAAGAGATCTGGAAGAAAATAGATGATAAATAACATTCCAAGAGAGCAGTACCTGAATTTCAGAGCAGCTGGGGTAAAAGCTGTGCAATTTGGTCCCTGTGGTGAACACATTTAATTGTGGTGCGTGTATGCGAGGAACTGGCATTGCAGAAATGCAAGACAACTCAGTCGTACACAATCTTAACATCTGGTCCTTCACTCTGCAAATTTTAGTGCTCTGTAACAGTGTTTAAGTGAAAAACGGGTGATAATGCTAATATTCTTTGATAGTCAAAGGCCTTCAGAAGTAGCAGTTAAACTTGTAAGATCTAGCTACTTAAACATGTTGTAAAACATAAGACATAATTTGATGAAAATGTTTTATTTCTCTAAAACCATTTTCTCACTGCCATAATCTAGATAGCGGCCAAGCCAGTCTAAAATCTGAGGTAGTATGTCTGCAAGAGGAAATGCAAAGATTATTCCTTCTTATGGAAAAGATCAATTACAAGTGCAGGAAAAAATGCTTTGGGTTGGTTTGCCCTGTTTCAACCTAATTCACAGGACAGGTACACTGAAAGCAATTAGTGTCCGTTAGGTATGTTTCTAGGTAAAAGTTGATTTCTGTTAGCTGGGAAATGCTAATCATCTTAGCCCATTACACCTGAGTTTCACATTGTGTCCAGTTTCATAAATATTTTTGTTAGTGTCCAGTTTTGTTGGCTAAGGTATGTGTAAGTTTGGGTAAAAGTTCTCAAGAGTTGCTGCCTAGCCAAAAAACCAGCAGTCTAGCAGTCTGGTATTAATCTAGAATAGGGAGAGGAGTATTTTGGCCATGTAATACTATTGAAACAGGAAGTTAATCTGAAATAGGTTTGGTTTGACAGCCAGTCATTTCCTGACAGATGAAACCATTTCTCAGAAAACATTGTTAAGAGAGGAAAATAACTTGTGAGGTTATTATTCTTTATTGACAACAGAAATCTTTGAGTTTCATTAAAGTTATAACTTTCCTTCTAAATCTTGTCCTTAGTTGATAGCAGAGGAGTCTAGTGTCTCAGATTGACTGTAAATACCTTTAGAGATCTGCTTACTGTGTTCCCAGATTTAGAGGCAAGAAGGAAATCCCCACAGCAAAATTGACGGGATTTTTTTTTTTTCCCCTTTTGCTTGTGCAGGGTAGATGGGGGTTTGTGCAGTTTTATCTTTAGCCTTCCTTCGTGATGCGGTGTGTAGCCCAATATCTTAGGTCGTCTGAACAGTTTTGCCTGATAGATCATGTTGCTGTTGGAAGCTCTTGAGAGGCAGTGATTTCTCTTGTTTTCTTCCTGTGGCCATTAGTAGACTTTGTGTTGGACCTTTCAACCATAGGCTTACAGCTGTCGTTGAGCATATACACCAGGGAGAGAGGAACATGAAGAGTATTGTGCTTTATGGGGAACAGAGTTGGGGCTGATGTGGATGGTTTTGCACATGGTGCTGATTAATTATCATTGCAAAAATGTTCCCTTTCTGTCCTGTGTTTTGAGTGTATGTGCTAAGTATACACCAGGGAGAGAGGAACAGTGTCTGTCCTGTGTTTTGAGTGTATGTGCTAAGAACAGGCAGATCTTCTGTCCAAAATAAGTCTACTGCACTTCTTGTTGTCCGTATCAGAAGCTGACATTGATGATTTTTATGACACTATCTAATGATCCCGTAAAACATCTTGTTACCAGAAATGTGGTATAAATAAACTCAACGTGCTGCTTTTGGAGATATTTCTTTCTTTGAGGTTGGAAGAGGGGAATTTTATAGCACAGACTGATCTAAACTTTATTGTATCTTTTTTTTCCCACAGTCCTGCTTAAAAGCATAAAGATCCTGTGCAGTAGTTACACATACATTTCAGCATGAGTACGTTTCAGCTCTGAGCTAGGCTATGATTGATACAATGAATGGCATTTGTTGTGTACAAGCAGTGACAGGGTGGGGAAACGTCACTTTGCCTTTCTTTGCCGTAGGCTACCTCTGAAACTTGAGACTGTACGTCTGGTGACCGAGTATGATAATTTGAATAATTCAGCACCTTAGATAGACTAGATTTAGATCAGTGAAATGAAGGGGGTTAGCTGGTAGGTGGGAAAGGGTCAGACTGGGTCACTGGGATGGCTCACCACTCCATGTTTTATTTATGACTTTCTTTAATCCACTAAGTAGCATTTCACCCTCCTTTGTTGTTAATAGCTCTGTATTTGGGGAGCCAGAGGCATCTCTTGGATAAAAAATGATTTTTAAGTTATACAGTGGTTTCACTTCTAGAAACACAGTTGTCTTCAAATAAAATCTTCCATTAACCAGCTGCAAGAACTGTGTGATGTGAAACGCCAGACGTTGTGTATTGCGGTTTTAACTGGATATGTGATTTTCTTTTTAGCAGAGTGGACAAATTGATGTGTAATGTGAAGCCTTGGCCTTATTTGAGACGCGGGGAGTGTTGTCAGTGATATTGGTGGGACAAGGTTTCACTTGAAGTGGATAACAAGAGTTTTCTCAGAGGGTGTCGTTCTGGGAGTAGTTTTCTTAGTGCAGGAGCCAGAAGGAGAAGCATTTTCAAGGTTTCCACTTCCTTTTCAGGCTGCATCGTTTGTCGAAATAGAGGAATTAGCACTTCAGAAAATGAGTACTATATTTTAGCTGTTGTGGGCATGGCAATGTTTAAGATAAATCTTGTAAGATAAGGTTTAGGATAGGTTTATCATTCATATAAATCTGAAGTACTTCGTAACTGGAAATGATTTACATACGGGAAATATGTTACAGCTAACTTGCTGTCAAAAGTTGGCTTGCTTCATGTAATTCAGAAGAGCAAGCCGGGGCTTGAATGAGGTTTCTAGGACATTGTGTCCTTTAGGAACCTTTTCCCTTGAAAGAAGGGAAATCAATATATTCTGGTGATTTCTTTGTCCTGTGGAGTGTATGCCAGTGTATTCGTAGGATCGCCTCTGTTTTAGTTGAGGAGGAGGGAGACTGTCTGTGCATAGAATTAGTTGTTAAAGGGGCTTTTAAAAAAAACTTTCAGAAGTTTATTTGTCATGTTTACAAAGCAGAATTTGTAAGAAGGAAGAAATAGGGCTGAAAATGTGTGTAAGGATTAAGGTAGGAAACCTCATGAAGGCCTCAGCAGTTATCTCCTACTGGCAGCAATAGAGCAGCTGCTGCTGGGTGATTAAACTGTTAACAGGGCTTGCTTACGTCATCTTTCCGAGAACACTAGTACCGGTATGTGTGATTTACTATAACAAGATCTTAAGTTTTTCCTGTTGGCAAATGACATGTAATATTTACAAAGGTCTTGGTTTCTCTCCAGTAGAAACATTTCAGATAAAGTGATACACGAAAGGAAAAAGTAACGCTTTCCTATCCAGACAAAAGAATACAAGGAGATACATTTTACTTTAAAATGCATGTGTCTTACTCTGTCTTGTCTTTGATAGTATTTTTTTTCTTCATATAGATGTATCATAAATTGTTTTAAGACTCCTGAAAGTCAAGATGGTGTTGCCTTAGCTGGCATGCTAATGAAAACAAACTAAACCAGTAACTTTCTTGTACTTTTATGTTGTAAAAAGTACAGGTTTTCAGCATATTTCTGTTCTCTGCATGTCTGTTATGTGACTGCATATAAAAGCTAGCAGCTAAAGGAGGTAGGATAACAACCTCAAATCTCAGTCCTTCAAAAACAAACAAAAAAAGTAGTAATTTACTGTCGACTTCTTTCCTTGAATCCCGCAAGATCCTTTTTGACAGTTGCCAATAGCAGATAGATGAGGGAGAGTATAAAAGCAGATCAAGACCTAGTAAACGTACTTTTCCCAGGTTTCCAAACATACGGAAGGTATTTATAAAATCATATGGGCGGTCCATAGAACAAGAGACTAATTCAGTAACTATTTTTTGATTCCTATCGGCTTTTTGCCTATCTGGGGTCTTATTCATGGATGTCTTAGATGAGCCTTGTGCTGTGCAGTCTGGCTGTGATACAGGGACTTAATTTGAGTTCAGCTTTCGTAGCTGCACTGAATGTGATACTTGGTAGTTGCTCATGTCAAAACTCATGGATTTTGTGTGTTTCCTGAGATACTGGTTAAAAGAAAGTTAGCCTTTTGGCGTGGGGATGGGAGAGGGAAAAGTGGGCTGACATTTCAACAGCAGCTGTGCCGTCAGTCTGGACCCCAAATGAGTTTTGTGGGTTAGACCAGGTGCACCAGGTTAGAAACTGGCATTGCATTGTAATTCACACTCAGCTCTGTCAGTTGGTTTCTGGAAGTTCTTCCGTCTCTTCCTGAAATGTGTTGAAGTCTCTTAAATTCATTTTAGTTTGCTATTTTTTATTTACTTTTCTCATAAATGGTCCGTCTAGGCAGTTGAGCTTCAGGGGGTTTGCAGCCAGTTGGATCTCGTTTTCTGGCATGCAGCTGTATACAAATTTTAAACTAAAAATGCTGTTTATTTAATAGAGTTCTAGTAAATGACTGAAGGATTCCTTACTGTGAACAAGTCTGATCACCTAAATGTCTCCTAGAGGGTGATAAATCAGATACTAAAAGGTTCTATGAACAGCCACAGTGACTTTTATTATGCAGTATTTTATTATGACACAGTTTTAGTCTGTTAATCTTTCTCATATTAACGTTAGAATTTTAAATGGCGTCCTTTGCTTGCCCTTGCCATAAATAGGGGAATCTTCTGTCTTGCCTGTGTAATCCTGAGAGACTGAAGCTCTGTAGTCAGATTAGGCTTCATTTAATTGGAAGAATTGTTAAATAGGTACACTTTTGCATGTGCCCCTTCTTTAGTATTTTTAATTTGTATAGTATTAAACAATGAATTACTGGGAAAATTAAATTGATCAAAGCTTGGTTTGAATTATTGCGAATGGATTTTTTCTTTTCTTTTTTTTTTTTTTTTTTTCTGTGTGAGTTTAACTGTATGATTCTACTTCCACCTATGAAACTATAGTTCACGAAAAATCTTGGAATTCTGAACTTAAAGGAAACAATTCAGGGGAGTGACCTGGTGTGATAGGACAGTGTGCTGACTGGTGTGGGTTCTGGTGCTGTTGTGTTGAGGGATGGCTGTGAGCATCTTTTGGCGTGTGTGGGAGGGTTGTTCTGTTTGGTTGGTTTTTGAAGAAAAGTGGGTATTCCAGTTTTCTGAACAGCTTCTATTAATAGCTGCCTGAAATTACTCTGATGGAATGCTGAGGGGAGAATGAGACAGGCAGTTATCAAAGTTACCTGAGAAATTAGTTTCATGTATATTTGTAGTTTGCCATTTGGTTAGTACTGCAGAAGTTATTTCTAATTGCTCGTCAGACCTAAACTTGCCTGTTGGAGTGTATTCATCAAGATGGATGCATCGTTAATTCTTGATTTTCTTTCAATTTTAGATGATCATAGTCGTGTAAAACTGCAGAACACTGAGAATGACTATATCAATGCCAGCCTAGTGGTCATAGAAGAAGCCCAGAGATACTATATTTTAACGCAGGTAAGTAGCACCAATTACTAGGTCGTTATAGGGATTGGGAGTCTGAGGGAGGGGGGGTTGTAGGGTCCTAATTTGTATTTGGATGGTTCCTTGTGACTGTCTCATTCTAACTGGCTGTTTGATCTAGTTGTGAACACGTTATTTTGTATCTTAAGAAAAAGCCAAAGGGAATATTTACGTGTGAATAATTTGCTGCATATAAAGCTTTTTGAGTATTTCTTGCTCTTTTCTTCAGTTCTTTTGGAAATAGGTTGCAACAATACTTTTACCCCTTATTTCATCTTGTACCTTCTGAGCATGCCTGCAGTAGCTTTTCTTCTAGCAGCGCAGTAGTATTGATGCCCAAACTGAAACGTCCCTTCTCTGAGTTCTTACTCTCTTCTTGTTTGTTGGGGTTTTTTTTAGTTTTTGGTGGTGGTGGTTTTTTTGTTTCAAACTTTTAAGTACTGGAATGATCTGTGCAATGTGGTTACTTTTTTGCCTGTCATTTCTATCATTCTATTAATAATTTGTTTAAACATTTCAGAGGAAGACTTTTTCCTGTTTCACACAGTGAACTATTAACTGTGTTCAAACACTGCTTTGCCTGTATGTCCTCACACCCATTTTTTTCTTTACTACACAGGGTCCACTGCCTAATACATGTTGTCATTTTTGGCTAATGGTGTGGCAACAACAAACCAAAGCAGTTGTCATGCTGAACAGAATTGTTGAAAAAGAATCGGTAAGTAATATTAGGCCTAAAGTTGTAAAGTAAGCCACGTAATTTTAATACAGTTGAGCAATGATTGTTATGTTAAAAGAGCTAACAGACTTTCTCACAGGTGTACAATATAACATGTATTTAATATAACATTAAAGTGATGGAGCTAAGATGCAAAATTCAGTTTGGTGAAAACAACATCTAATAAATATACATCCAGAAAGGTGAAAGTAACATCCCAAGAAAGGAGGATGTACAGATAGAAATCAGGTGGAGTAGAAGCAATGTGCGATGCTCTAGAACAAAATGGAAGGTGGGAAAACAAGTTTGAATTAAAGCATCTTTAGATTATTTCTTCTAAATCTAACAGAGTAGTATATTTGCTATAGAGTGATCCTAACTGTAACAATGAAGACAAGCTGCTGCCCAGCAACTGTCAAACCAGTCTAGTTACTTTTTGATTCTTTAAAGCTAGTGGTATATGCGCAGAATACACAAATCTTCTGTTGTGATGGTGTTTTTCTGCTCATGTGCCTAAAACCACTGTGGATTTTAGTTATAAATGCCTGTCATTTGAGGTTTATGGTTTTTCTTCTGAGTAGGTTTGTTAGCAAAAAAGATTTGACCAGTCCTTTAAAAAGTCACTTATTTTCTTACGCAAAAATTTTCTTACAGGAAGTTTGAGTGCAGGGCAAGAGGAACAAAGGACAAGGGGCGGTTTTGCATTGCTTTGTTAGTTAATTCTTTTGTTTCATTAGAATCTTCCAGCATTAAGCAAGCCTGGGGAAAACTGGATGTGTTACATCAGTTACTTAAATGTGCAGGTGTGCACATCAGAAATGGAGGAGGGAAATGTTGTTGAAATAGCTGAGTGAAGACCTCTGTTCACTGTAGAGAAAGAGAGGGGGGAGAGGGAGAAGGGTTACGGTATATCTCAAAACGTGCTAGCCCTGTGATGAAAGCAAGCATAAACAGATAAAGCTGGAATGCATAAGAGCCATTGAAACAGATGTAGTAACTTGGCTGTAAATATTACGGACTTTGAGAATTCCTCAACTGGGAGCAGGTACTTGAGTCTACTGTATTGAATAATGGGGTCTCAGAATCTGCTTATGCAAAGCCCAGGATACTGGGGTACTTAACCAGATTTTTCTTTTTTTCTTTTTTTTCTTTTTTTCCCTCCTTTTTTTAAAAAAAAATAAAATAGGTGAAGTGTGCACAATACTGGCCAACAAAAGAAGAAGAAGTTATGACATTCAGTGAAACAGGTTTCCGTGTGAGGCTAGTATCTGAAGACGTCAAATCCTATTACACAGTACATCTACTGCAATTAGAAAACATCAATGTAAGCTTTTCTCAGACTGCACAGCTCGTATTCCTTGGCTTAAGTATATAATTAAAACCATTTAGCATATTGTCACTACAGGTTTGATTGAGCTTTTACACTGAAAATTTTAATGTGCTTTGCTTCTGATAATGTTGAAGATGTATGTGTGGCATATAAGCAGGTGAGTTAGACTTGAATTGATCTGCACATTGAAAGAGATAACTGCTTCAGCATTTTTATACTTCTGTCTTCCATTTGGCAGTACCTTAACATGCTGAATTGTAATTGATGGTAGTGGTGATTCCTTAGAATCTTAGGAGCTGTAAGAAATACCCTAAAAGGAGAAACCTAGGAGTTGAAAATTCTGATTTCTTTTGAATATCAGAAATCAGACTCAGTAATTACTGATTTTTTAATGGAATTTTAGTTTTCCATGTAATTCAGTCCAGCTACCTTTAAGTTTTGATTTTTTTTGGGGGGGTGGTGGTGGTGGTTACCACCTGTAGATAGGTAACTTTATCTCCTCTTGCTTACCTCCCCTTTTGCTCCACAGGACCAACCATCCTTTTCTCTTAAAAATTAAGCTCTTTGACAATTTAATCAAGTTAAGCTCAAAAAAATTGTTCCTGGCCTGAGCTTGGGTTGGAATTTGCTGCTTCTGTTTCAGAGCTGAAGACAGGATTGAAGAGCTTGTCTGTTTGTTCCAGCTATGTCTTGTAAGATATTCTCTCTCCCTATAAACCTTGCCTTATATTAATTGAAAGTGCTAGTACGGCAAGTTTTATTCAAGGTTATCTTGTCAGTGGATTTGGGAAAGGAAAGCTTGAAGATGTTAATTTGCATATTGTTTTATACAACTAAACATTGATCTATTTGGTCAAAATTATTTGAATATACAGGAACTACTAATGGTACTTTGAGATAATGTTTGTTAATTCGAAACCTCCCTCACGAGATCAACATGATAAAACTTGGCATGTTGTTCCTTGGTCTATTCAATGTAAGAAGAGCTTTTCTGTCCTTCTGACCTGAAGAATTTCTGTTTAGTTGTCTGTTTATTGACGGCAAAGGCAAAGAAGAGAGGAGTAGTGTTTGCAAGCTAGTGCCTGAGAAAGAATAACTCTCCTTTTTGTAAAGCCGAGGCAAGTTTTCCTAACTACCAAAAAGGCTTCTTCGTGGAACTGTCTGGCTGCCGTTGGCCCCTAATCATAAACTTCCTGTTTTCAAAGGATGCCATTTTCGTTATCTGTGTGTGTTTGGACATAGCATTAGCTGGAAAATGCAGAAATCCCTTGAGGAACAGCACAGCGTATGCTATAATAGACTTTTGAGTTGGAGCTATTGAGCACTTAGATTTCTGGGTTTGCTTTGGACTGGTAATGCAGACCCATCAGCGCTGTACAGAGTTTCTTGTATGTCACCTAGATCAGTTTCACAAATACTTAGCAAACTTACTGTATCGAATTTTTATTTTCATGCCCTGGCACTTCGATAAGACTCCATGAATATTAACTCCAAAGAATAATTTTGTATAAAACAGCTATAAGAAGGAGAACATACTCGGTTACTCAAACAGAAAAACGACATAATTTCTAGAATAACACTGCGAATGTTAAGTGCAGCCTTCTGTAAGAATTTGATAATTATACCATAGAACTTGTGGGAACTGAGCATTCACAGTAACTTGAAATGTGAGCTGAAGTATGTTTATACAAGTTATTCTGGAGGGGACCTTGGTGGAGGCAGAGTAGGAAGACATTTAGCCACTTGACGCCTGGAGTATAAGATGACTCATGAACAAAATATACTTTGAATTCCAAAAATACTTAAGAAATTTCAGTATTTCCTTGAAAACAGAGAGAACTAGAATTGTCTTTATAATACAACCATTCTGAACCCAAGTACGTTTGTCTTACTGCAACAAATCTCTCTTAATACGTAAGCAAAATACGTATGTGTGAAGAGTAAAGTGCTTGTTTAATATTGTTACCCATGAAACAACCTCTGAATGTTTGATTGTTTCTGTTGGTGGTGGTTTTGTTTTTTTTTTTTTTAAAGAGTGGTTAGAAGTACAGGTGAAGTTTGGGGTGGAGGGTGGCAACGTTAGGGGTTTTTTTAGGATTAGACCAAAGCATTTGGGGGTTTGACTTGTTTATATCTGTTCTAGGCAAACATTTGTTTTTGCTGTTGCGGCTAGTGTAGTCCAATAAAGCTTTGGAGAGGAGATGGTGTTTATCGGTATCTTTCCAAAAGTTTTGAAAATATTTCTAAGGTGCTTTGTCTTGCTGGTGGTTGATGCAGATTTTCCGTATTTTTTTTGCCTGACCCACTCTGCGTTGTAGAATATAGAAGTTTGAAGCTGCCTTTCCACCATGGCTCATTCTGTATCCCCCATCATTGTGTTGGTATCAATTGGCAGCTCTTCTGAAAGCTGACCGCTGCTTTCTGCTGTAATTGTGCAGGTTCAGAACTCTGCTTGAGGAAAGGCTGACTGTGAAGGCTTCCACAAACCCACGCCTCTCTTGGAAAATAAGAGTAGAAGGAAAATGCTGTGTTCATGTTAAAAATTCTTAATAATTTATATGTGAAGCTATTGCACGTCTGTGATTTGAAGCAAAGTCTCCCAGTATACTGGAGGAGGGATAGTTAGGTGTTCGTGACAGCCTTTTGTTAAATCTGTAAAATAACCTTATTGGATGGGGTTGCTAAGTTTTGTGCTGGTAGTATGGGAGAATTGTTAGATACTGACAGCTAACTTCTGGAAGACTCCACCTTGTGTTGAATGTGTATTTTTGTATTATTCTTTATTGCTGCTTTTAGCTTTCCTTGTCACAACTGTAAGTACCAGTCTTTAGAGGAAGAAAACTTTTGTTGCAAGTAATTTCTGATGTGGCAACCCAGATAGCCTGGAGGACGATACAACATGACACATAGTGAATGTGTGTAAGCAAAACCCCGCTAAGTTGGTACTGGGGAATTCAGGGAAGCTATGGGAGGGCAAATGAGCATCAGTACGTGAGGGAAACCAGGGATTGACTGGGTGAGGAAATGGAGAAGTGGAAAGGAATTGAAATTCCTGAAGCAACCTTAATGAATGTATCTCTGACTAGGTTCCTAGAAATAAGAATAAAGCAGCCGAAGGAGAGGTTTGCAAAGAAAATATTTGCTGGAGGAGAAGGGACTAGGAGAAATTAACTAGGTTTGATGTGACACGTTTGATTGTGATGATGCTTTAAAGACCATTATAAACCCCAAATGGAATCTTGAGTTGTATGCAAATAGCAAATATTTGGAAAAAAACATTAGCAAAATAGATTCTCAAGTTAGTACCAGGCCTCTGTGAGGCTGTTGCGGTCAGATTAAGGTGAGGCAGGACTGCTCACTGGCCCTCGCTGTTCGATCCTGTGGATGAACTAGGAAGAGTCACTGTAGTTCAAGAAAATCTTATCTTCTTGTTTTGCTGCTACTTTACGATGTCCAAAATTGTAAACGTACTAGCAAGGTATTTTGTTTGTGGAGGTGAGCAATCTAATGGCAGGCAATGTTCTGGGATCTGGTGGTATCTTTGTATATGGATGTGTATATGTATGTAATGCCTACAGTGCCTTGAAGGGATTTCAGAAACATGGCATGCACTTGCTTTTAAACTTGTGGGATGTCCTCATACCAGTTTGTCAAACTGTAACAGGGATTAATTTTTGTCTTGATGACCACAGAAGTCAGACTGAGGTGTTAGGAAAGATATTAGTGTCTAACAGGAAAGGAGAACCCAGCAAGTGTTCTGCAGAATCAGTGGGCATTGCTGTTACTGTTACAGGATAAGCACCCAGAAACCCAGAATGTTTGTGAGGACTATTTGGGGCTGTTATCCTCATTGCCATTTTTATGTACATTTTGAAAGCCATTTTGCCAAGCATTAGAATGAACAAATAGAAGAGGTTGTGGTAAAAGTTGATTTAAAATTTTGAGTTTCAGTGCATAGAATATTGCCCTTTACATCATGCCTTCTCATTTTTATATGATCAAATTAGTTGTTAATGCGCTCAAGGCATGGTCATTAAATGCAGGACCACTATGGGGTTATAGGTGTATTTTATGCCTTCGTACGTTAGACCATTTCAGTAGCCCTTAAACTAAGAAATGAAGGCTTTTGTAAGGAGTGTGTGAAATTTGACAGACCAGCATTTTTCTGTCTTCACCTGTTTTACTTGGCACTGAACGCATCAACTTCCGTTGGGTATTTTGGTAGTATTTTATTCATGTTCATACACTCAGGTGACTGAACAATCTAGTTTTTCTAAGATATTTGTACCTTTTTGTTTTGAGTGATGGGATAGTCACTGTAAAAAGGTTATGACAAGCTTGTTTTGATGAAGGTTAATCTAATGGCATTATATTATTTTTCTGCTCAAGTCCTCATGTGGATATCTGCCTGGTGGTTTGATCGTCCTTTGATTATGCTGTTAGTGTTGCCAGCAGTCAGTGGAGAACTGTGGTAACTTTCTGAGTTTATCAGTTTTAGGATGGGTGGTTATTTGCTGAAAGCTTGTCCCAGTAGAATGAAACTTTCACTAGAATGGTTTGACTCATTTTCTTGAAAAGTTGTTTGTTTAAATGTTGTCCCACGATTATTCAAGGACCTTTAAGATTTGGGGGTTTTTTGGTAGTTAATCTTAGGGAATGAATCTTGGAAGAATATGTTGTGGTTACCATAGGACTAGTTGGCTTTCGGTTATCATGCAGAAATGTGTTCCCTGTGTATAACATACATAAAATTTTGTATTACTGCCTGAGTCTTGAAGTCCAGCTTTTTTCTTTAAAAGAATATCTAGTTTCCTGATAACGCTTTAAATAAAATTAGTTGTTCTTGAAAATTGAATTTCTGTCCGTCAACAGTTGTGAATCTTTAGCAAGCCAAACCTTTTCTCATTACAGTCCCGCATCACTTCGCATAAGTGATAGCTGTGGTGCATGGCTTAGTGATGGTGGAGTTCTTTACGAAAGGGTGGTACAAATACTCACACAAAGACAGTATTTCAGCTGTACGGCTTGACTGCCAAGCACCACTTGAAAGAGCCATTCTGTTTAAGAGAGAAAATGTGAGAGGTTTGAAATATTCAAATGGGATTTGGCTGTATAGTTAGAAACTGCAAGTTCAAAGAAGACCAGCCAGTTCTGGTGCACTGAAATGGAACTCGTGAAGAAAGGTGAAGAGACTAGGTGTTTTTAAAATGGGCTGAAGTAGTGGAAAAGTGTGGGATGGATAAAGCCTTTGTACAGTACAGGGAGGAAGAAAAAAGTAATTCTGTGGGTTAGAGCTGAATGGAATGTACGACAGCACTGTTTAATCTCTCCTTTAGAAATGTCAGTTTTCAGATTAGTGTATGAGGAGGGTGACACTTGGCCGTGTGCTTGAAGCACTACCGTTTTTTTTTTTTTAGGAGAAGGATGCTAGTGCTTGTTAAAGTATGGGATTCAGGAAAAAAAAGGAAATCAAACCACAGATCACCTTTGTTTTCTGTAGATAAGGGCATTTTTGCCGCCTTGAGGTGTAAGGGAGGCTTTCACCTGGAATGCTATTTAGGAATTTTGAGGGGGAGAGTATCAGTTACTGCTTCGAAGGATCATCTAGATTCACAAGAAACAACTTTAACCTTTACTTTACTTAGTATGTGCATTTGGCTCATCTCTCCAGTTTTCCTCTTAATTTTCTTTGTAAATGGATGAGTTATTTTTCTTAGAAATAGAGAAAATTACTGAAGAGTGTTATCTTCTTTAAAATTCTATAAATTCCAGGGTTCTTATAAAAAAAAAGTATCTCCTTCATGATTTTTAAACAAATAGGTCATTTCAGTTGATTAGTGAGTGAGTTAACTCGCTAGTTGAAAAACTTAAGTACAGAAAACCAGTAAGAAGATCTCAGTTGAAAATGCAAGCTCTTTTTTTTAATGCTTTGCTTCAGACAAATAAGAAAGGGAAATCCCAGGGTATTTATACAATTAAGGCCTTCGTAGTTAACTCGGTAGTTGAAAAACTAAGTACAGAAGACCAGTAAGAAGATCTCAGTCGAAAATGCAAGCTCTTTTTTTTTAATGCTTTGCTTCAGACAAATAAGAAAGGGAAATCCCAGGGTATTTATACAATTAAGGCCTTCGTAGATCTCTTTTTTGCTTTGAGGTCTTATTGTGTACTCATTTTCCCAGTATGAGGGATCAGACTCTTGTCCTTGTTGAGCTCTTAACTAAAAGACTAAATATTCCTGGAAGATAACTGCATTTGAGAGTGACTTGAGTCATGTTAATATCCACTGTTTTCTGTGAAAGTGTTGGCAGTCTTGCAGGATTGGGCGTTGAAGGCAAAAGGCAAAATGGAAGCATATTTTTGTTACTGTGTTAACCGTGAATGAGATTATTTTAGTTTCACAAAGGAGTTTCATAAGTTGACCCTCATAAGAAGTTGAAACAGACTGAGCGGATGAAGAACAGTAGAATTTATTTGAATTTCATAGCTATAGTTTGCTGTTGCTGAAAAAGAAAAATAGCTTTTCTGGAACACATTGATATTTGAAGTCTTCTTGGGTTCCAGCTTTGTGGAGGTTCGTGTAGGTTTCAGTCTGTGTGGGAAATAAGATGAAATGGAGGGAGGGTAAAAATAACTGAACCTTTCTAAAATTCCTCAGCTAAATCAGTGATCAGGTTGTCTCAAAATCACTGTGGCAAGGAGTAGCATCTAACAGCACGTCTGAAGTGAGTTCCATAAAAATATGATCCAAAGTTGTCATCAGGGCTTTTCAGATACACATGTACTCTCTTGCTGTCATTTCAATGCTTGCAGTTAGTTGGTCACGTTAGGAGAGGAGCTGCGTGGTTCTAAAACAATTGCATGGTTTTGGAATCCTCCCTTCTTATTTACGAAGAAAGAGTATGTCCAGCAGAAGTCTTGGGTAGACATCCTGCTGTATGGGTTCTTATAGGCCTTTTCTGTAAAGCTTCCCGCTCCTCTCAGTAATGTGGTTAGTATAAAGAGGATGCTAACACCTCTTGATATTAAAACTTGCTCTGAGCAAGAGTGGAGGATGTTTACAATGCCGACCGGTATTTTTTTCGGTTGTATTAGTGCTAGCAGTCTAACTGCTGTCAGCCATTAAGCTGCATTAATGGTAGAAAAAGAAGAATATTTGGGAGCAAGTAGTAAAGCGAAGCACATATAATACTGGAAGTTTGAGAAGAAGAAAAAAAAAGTGTATGGTCATAATTGCAAAGGGGAAAACTACTGACTCGGATGAAAAACTGCTTCAGGTTGCGCTGTTGGTTGTCATCCAACCTGAAGCAAGTTTTTGGCTTGTAAGTGGGAGGTTTAAAATAGAAAATAGCTATTGATTTAGACTGGGCAAATGTGTGCTAACTAAACAAAAGCAGAATACTTTCTAGTTGTATTGTTTATTTGTTTTCACTTCTAGAGTGGCGAATCCAGGATGATCTCTCATTTTCATTATACTACATGGCCAGACTTTGGAGTTCCTGAATCCCCAGCTTCATTCCTGAACTTCCTGTTTAAAGTCAGAGAGTCTGGGTCACTAAGTCCTGAACACGGACCTGCAGTAGTTCACTGCAGCGCGGGGATAGGACGTTCTGGCACGTTTTCGTTAGTAGACACTTGTCTTGTTCTGGTGAGTGTTTGATCATGGTCCCTGTCACCCCTTTCCTTCTCCTGACACCCTGCCTCCCTTCCCAATAGGGGCTTCTTGGTCAGAAGGCTTTAAAGGTGTTTAAGTTAATGATATGCCAGTGAAAACTTTAATTAAGACATCGTACTTCTTTTTTTCCTTCACATCTTTTGACAGTTTAAAAACACAGCTCTTGAAATACATTTACAAATCCATCTTAAAGCACATTAAGCATTTTCAAAGCTTCCTGGAAAGTAAATAATAAGCATTCTTTTCCTTTTATGTAAGATGTGCTTAGAAAAGATTGAGTATGGGGGTTTTGTTTGTTTGTTTTTAATACAAGCTTAAAGTGAGGCTTGAGAATATATATTGAGACAACAGAATAGCTAAGTCTTTTTCTCTAAACATGGAATATCTCACAGGTCTGACAGGCCCCTTTTCTTATGGTTGCAGAAGGTTGGTATCTGACCTGGGATGGGAACGTGGGCGTGCGCCTGGCTCTCCTGCAGTGCCTGATGGAGGATGGGGCAGGGTTTCCCTGGCTGTGCAGCCCTCTGCGAGGTGGGCCTTGGCAGCCAGCTGCACTACCATGGGAACGAGGAGATTTTTTTGTTTATTTTTTTTTTTTTTTAAGGAGATTTTTTTGTTTATTTTTTTTTTTGCTTACTCGCTGAACTGCGTCATCTGTAATTGCTCATGACTTGAACAAACTTTAAATCATAGAATCATTATGGTTG
>NW_009628593.1:0-3967 GCF_000690535.1 Cariama cristata
TGTGGTTTTTTTGTTTGGTTTTTTTTTTGTGGGTTTGTTTTGTTTTGTTTTAAATAAATCAATCTCTCACAAGTCAGATAGACTCTACTAGAAATCTGGTGATTTTCAGTTCACTATCTTGCCATGGTCAACAAAAACAATGAAATATCAAAGCAATTATATACTCAAACTTCACAAAATTCCACATAATTTCATTACTATATCGTAATAAGTAAAGGTATCTACTGCCGTAACATTTTGTATCTCTGCATGTTAGATAAAAATGTATCACATTCAAGAAGCTGGATCCAATTAAATATTTATTTTTTGAAATTGCATTTTTAAATCTTAAATCACACATTTAAAGATCCTGCTATTCAGTCATTTAGCAAAATTAAACTGGACTGCTCAGAGAAACTGAAAATAAGGCCCATATCTGGGTTATAGTCCCTTGGCATTATACAGCAAAGTCTATATACCATTTACAACTTTTTTTCTAATTGCCTCAGAAATTGAACTATTTATACAAAGATGCATAACATTTCACATTTTCAAACAATATCCTTGTATTCCAGAAAAGCAGAGGAATCTTGAAAGACACCATGTCTTTCTTTTATGTACACACACAAACCTGAACATAAACAAATACAACCATTTTCATCAAACACTTTATCCTGATACCAACAGTCCTATCAACAATGGCTCTGAACTAGGGTGTGTGCAGAATGTGCTGGAGGCGCAAAGGGAAGCAGAAAGAAAAGGAATATATTAAAAGCCTTTTTTTCCCCATAAGGAAGGGGACAAATATTTTGGCAAATGCTGCACTAAAGGCTTAAATTACAAGAATGCATAGAAAAAAAAACCATAACTGTTCTCTCTCTCTCTGTATTAGAAGTCTTCAATTTCTGGTAATCAAAATGTTAATGACAAATCATTTCAAAATATTTTCCCAGGAAGTAGTAAATATTTTCAGAAGTAATTTTTTTTTTAAACTCCTATACTATGTTTACTATCCATTTGGTGATGTAATTTAAAATAAACAAGCTTATTCTTATCAAATTGTGAAATACAAAATTTTCTTTGCAATGGTCTCTGAAGGTAATGGAACATCAATACGGAATTTGGATGTGTCCTTCTTAAGTTCTATGTAATTACACCTTGTTTCCCTTTATTTAATGTTTCTGTGTGTCACATACAAATAAAAGAACTACTAAAAAGCATGGATATTTTCATTTTTCAGACTCATACCAGATCTCTAAGGCCTTCTTTTAAGAAGAAGGTCCTAACATTAAATACCAGACAGGTATCAACATCTTATACTCCACTATGAAATGAGAAACAAAATAGCTCCTTGCTTGGTAACATCATTAAGGATTTAAAGCAGTATACAGAGCAAATTTCCTTCAGCTCTATAGTTTATCCTTTGAGACAAGAAGGTGGTATGGGGAGGAAACATACTTTGTTAATAAACAGAATACTTTAAAATATATATCAAATGTTGCAGAAAATTGTGAGACTTAAATACACCTGTTCCAGAAAGCATCACGTAAATATTTCTACCTGTTTTGGTTTGGTTTTTTTTTTCGGTTCAATGACATTACATTACATAAAGTATCATACATGGCTTAACTTGATATTATGAAAATATTATGAATCTTAATCACATTCCAGTGGAATGTACTATTAAATTTAACTCTAACAATCATTTTATGATTATTCTGTTAGATGACTACACTGAAATACAATTAAGTATATGCTGTGATGTCATAGGCACAAAAAAAACCCCACATCAGTCTTCATTCTACCTTATAAGCAAATGTTCCCTTTCGTAATAAATCAACAGCATTCATAGATCAGATGAGATTTTCTCAGTTTTTAAAAATACACATTTAGATTACTTGCCACACAGGAAAACTTCATAAGTGTTCTTGACCTTTTGCAGTTCAGTTCTTACTGGGTCTCATAAACCGTCTCCTAAGTCTAACTTCTCATGTTCAGTATTTGCCCTATAAGCACATAATTTTGAGCCATTTAAGTTGCTCAGGCAACTTAAAGGAAGTTTTGCCTGAGCAATAACTGAAGAACTGGATGTTCAGCTTGGAGATATTTTTGTCTCCTGCTCTTTCACGTGACAACTCCTCCTTCGCATTGTTTATAGTATTAGAAACATCTTCATATTGAACACCTGGAATCTCCATGTTTCCTCCATGACTGAGCAAGCCTTCTTTTTAACTACAAACCTCACCCTAGTGGCCTACAAACTGTTATGGTGAATTTAAGCAGGCAAAGCCATAAAAATACACTCTCCAAATACCCATAGTCAGTCTACATGGTACCATACTGGGTAATAATTGTTCAGTTTAAAAAAGAAAAAAGCTACAGACCCCAACAGATATTTTTTTTCCTCTCCGAAGAACATATCTTTTGGATTAAAAAACAAAACATAAGCCATAATTTCACCTCTTACTTGACAGTGAATAATATCAACAATATAATAATATTATATTCTGCATTCAAAATATTCTTAATTTTTAATTAGCCAAAAAAGACACATATTTTAAAAATTACTTACATTCTGCGTATTTCTGAAGCTGAGAGAATTCTCCAGGACTAAGGTTAACCCACTTCTCCTGGCTCGTCATGCTGTCAGTAAGGGTCCTCGTTAAATATCAGAAAAACATTCCCTTTGACCGAGGTGATATAAACTCCATAAACATTCCTAGCTTCAGTTCACAGTGCTTGGAGACTGGAGAGATGACATCTGTCTATGTGGATGAAGTTTTTGGTGCTATGAACTGTTCCCAATGCCTTGGTTCAGTGGTGAGTTACAGCCCTGTTAAAAGAAGATCAAACATTAGAAGCATAAATACCAGTTTTCCTATGTGAATAATGGTAACTGATAAATATTTTTATATAGAGTTTTGCTCAAAATTTTTTATACAGTATTTGTCCATGAACAGTTTTACTTGTATTTCCAAATTTTATTTTTGTAATTCCAAATGATAATCAAAAATAACCAATTGTTTATGATCAAATTGTATGTGGACACCTTCTGTGGGGATGTTTCTGACTTAGTAACAACCACTGCAATAGTAGATACTATCTATCAGTAAACAGTTCCCTGTGATTTTAAAATCAGGTTCATATAACTGGGTTTGTATCCAATTATGTTGTTGTAAGGTGCTGTGTTGCCTTGTCAGAAATGTTCCCAAGCTTCTAACTTCCCTTGTCAAAAATTAAATGGATTCTGCAGTTTGGCGAGAAATTCATGAGAGCTATATAAATTTTAACTATTCTAGTAAAATAGTAGGGGTTTGATTTCTAGAATGTTACAACATTGCTGAAGTCATTACTGAAAATCAAATATAACTGCTGGCACCACTTCAAATCAGTTCCGGAAAACAAAAAGATCAAACTGTGGGTGTCATGTCATTCCAATTTTATGCAGTTTCTACCTCTGTAGGACAGACCTTACAAAGGCAATGCATTATCAACACCACTCCTCGCACAACAGGTAGGATACTTTTAATCTAATTTTAGCCACCTGAAAGTCAGGTACCTCATCCAAGATTGCCATCTAGGGTGCTCTCTTTAATCAGCAGAAAGAGACACGTGGCCCAGACAGCAATTAATCCCT
Source organism: Cariama cristata (assembly GCF_000690535.1). NCBI lineage: Eukaryota > Metazoa > Chordata > Aves > Cariamiformes > Cariamidae > Cariama > Cariama cristata. Next base: position 3,617 of record NW_009628593.1, read on the forward strand.
CCAGTTCCAACATAATATTAAAATGTGATGGATTGCCTTCTTGTGGTATTTATCTTTCACTATTGATTACAGAGGTTGCCTAGATGACAAGTTTAGACTAGAAAGCTAATTTTAGATCATAAGTGGAATCTCTTTATATGCCTAGTAATGTGTCATTTACAACAGTCAAATTATAAAAAGAGCAAAGGAAAAATTCAGACCAGAAGAGACAAAAAAATGGAAAGAGTGCTAAGGAGGAAGACGTTGGCAGCTGGGAGAGGAGAGCAATTAGCTAGGAACAGAAGCATATGAAAAAAGATATATTAACTCAATGATAGACAACACTTCCCCCCCCCCCCAAACCCTAAACAT
>NW_009628593.1:3998-20025 GCF_000690535.1 Cariama cristata
AGTCTTACATATATGAGTATCATTCCTGGACAAAGAAACTCAGGAAGAAAGATACCTTCATCCCAGAGCATGTTTTCATTGCTCTCAGGTCCTTCTGAGTGAGTGATTTGAGTGTGTGTACCTATATTATGAGCAAGTAAGGTTATCTAAATAAAGTAACAGACTATTTGGCAGCTGCCTTGTCTTTTTAAAATTTGAACCAGAAGAGATTCTTATGTTCTTCATCTCCTCAAGTTAGAATAAAATGTAACAGTAAGTCTGAAGAGGTAAGATCTAGAAACACTGACCAAACAAAAACCAAAACCTAATAGGAGCGCAGAGACTGAGATGGAAAAAAAGCAACATTAATGTGGATAATGTTCACCAAGGGCAAGGCACATCAGCCCTCAAACACCAGCGAATCAACATCAGTGGCAGAAAAAGGGCAGTAACTACAAAAGCTAAAAGTAAGTATTCAGTAAGAAAAGCTATCATGCTGTCTCGAGAGCCTCAGTCTTCCAATTTATGACAAGAGAAAATAACTATAGTCAACAGGGACATTTTAATCAAATTAGAGATGTTTCATTTCTGGCAGTTGATTAGATTGTATCGAAGACAGTTTTATTTCTTCAAATAGGTATATTTTTCTCATATTCTTGACAACTGATTAGGTTTTACTGAAAATGTTTTTATATTTGCAAAATTGATTTAATAGAATCAAAATTTTCTACCACAAATTCATTCAGTATTACTTTTTGTACTCTTAACTACATTAGCTTCATTACCTACAAAAGCTAACATTGCTGAATGCTGTACAGTTATAGATTATCTCAATTATTTAATATGAATATTTGTGATAAGCAGCTTACCATCAGAATTACTATTGCTAGCAAGGTAATAACTGTCATGTACTCTGAACTGATCAATCTATTCATGTGCAATACCTTTCGCTGACCACTGCCTATATGATTTGTTGTATACACAGTACACAGTCAGTGAAAACAGGTATTCTTCCATTGACTTCCTCTTCTCCAACTTCAGATCTAAATGAGCATCTCTGGTATCCTTTCCCCTTTACCAGACACCCAGGCTCTACTGCCTACAAACAGTGTTGCAAGAAAAGGTATGGTACCTGAATGAGATGACAGCAGTGGAAAAATTTTGTATGAGCATGGCAGACCACAGAAAAGAAGATGTAGGCTGTGTGCAAACCAGCAGAGTTATCATGGAAGACACAACAGAGTTTAAAGCTAATTATCTTGGAAAACTCTCTAAATGCAAGTTCCTTCTTTTGAAAAGGAAGACGGAGGGGACCTAGTGGAACTAATTTGCCAAGTTTAATCCAGGAACAGTAATGGGGAGGTAGGCAGTCCTCTGAGGATGGCTAGTTGATCTCTGGACTGCAGGCAGGTCCTGTACACCACCTCAGTGCTTATGATGCAGGAATATGCAGAAACATAGTGGGGAAAATCTCGGCAAAAGGAACCTTATAGAGGCTTCTTCTTTAGTTTCCTATTAAGTTCTGCTGTAGTGGAGTCCTAAATAAGGAAAGGTCCCTGCTCCCTGCATCTTTTAATTTTCATAGTTAAACCTTATACAGTGGCATTTTCCCATTTTATATCGATAATAATGTAGCTATAGGAAATCAAGAACATTATATAGATGCTAAGGACAAAAGCCATCAATGCCTATTCGTGTTATATGATGTTAGCCATTTGTTAGGGTAAACATTTCATGATCACCTATATTTTTTATCTCTCTCTCTCTCTCAATTTCTGTAGAAGAAAATATTAATTTACGTTTCTTTTTCAGTAGTGTTTAATTTAAATGCATTCCTTTGCACTTCATTTTAGTGCTCTTTCTCTCAGTAGTCCAGGAAGGTCATGCAGTAAGAAACCTATACATAAGTACATGAAGAGCAAAGCAGTAACAGGGATAATACTATCATGTATGTAGGGATAAAAAAAAAAAAAAAAAAAAAAAAAAGAGAGAGAGTCTTGAACTAAAACATTCATCAAATGTGCTTGCTGGCAAGCAAAATCAGGATCAGCAGCACTAAACAGGTAAGAACGGTGGTTTGAGCTCCATGCAGAGATAACTTGCTTGGAAGAACACTACAGCATACATAGGATGTCAGGTAGAGAACACTTCCACCGATCCTCGAAGAATCTGACCTATTCCATGAAACTCTGAGCTGTGCACACATTTTATTAGTATATGCTTAGGCAAGATTCACAGCCCTGTCAATCAGAAACAAAGAAGGCCTTACAAAAAAGAGAAATTAGAAACACTATATTAATAAACCATTCATTTTATCACAAAAAGAATTAGCAAAAAATTCTTCCTCCTCTATCCACTGACTATAATAAGTCTTAGAATTCCAGTCCCCTTTTAGAACGTGTTTTTCTTTTTGGATTTGAGAGTTTATTAAGTTTTCTGTCAGGATTCCTACCAGGCCACATACCCAAACTAGGAAGCAAAGCTTTGTTAAAAACTGTACAAATCAAATTACTTAGCATTCAGCCAACAATGCTAACAAACTTAGATTTCCAGGAATTCCCCATGCCACTGAAATCCTCAGTTGCTCTGCAGAAACCAGGCTGAGGAGCAGAGAAGAGAAAGGAATGTATAATGGAGGAAAAAACAAATACAAAGGCACACCCCCTATATGCCAACCTCAACACTCAAACCATCTCATGACACCTCATAAGGTCCTTACTGCAAGGAAAGGAGTTTTTGGAGGGGGGGGGGGGCGGAATAAATTACTTTCAGTCCCTACAAAACCAATCAACAATACTGGGTTCAGCTTCGAACTTTGATTCCAGAGGAGGACCGTGGCCTGTGGAAACACATCCAGTTCTCAACCAACCAACTCCCTTCGCTTCCTCCTGTAAGGCAGGAGAGCTTCTTCTGTGGTTCATCCTTACTGCTGCAACTGAAAGCATGACACTCTTCTTAACACATGCCTTAAGGGACTTTTCTCCATTCACCGTAACAGGGAAACCTAAAACAGCCCAGAAAACAGCTTTTCGAATTACTCGGCAGGTTTTGCTTTCTACCAGCCCTTCCATAATGTATAACTCACATACAACTTCATCATTAATCGCCAGTTATTCCGTAAACGGGACACAGGGTAAGGCTGATGGCAAGAAGGGGTGCAGGTGACAAAATGACAGATCTTAAGCAAGCATTTTCCAAGCTCTACAAGACTGAGACCTTCAAGTCCTTTTCTCCCATTTCCTTCTGTTTTAGTAGGCTGAAGAAAGAAAAAAAAAAAAAAAAAGAAAAAAGAAAAAGAAAGAATAGGAACCCTAAGGAAACAAGTTTCCTTCCAGGGAAACTACAGTTCTGCACAACATGACTGATTAGTGATTTTTGCCTGAACAATAGGAATAAATAACACAGAATATTTTATACCTTAATTGCTATGGAGGCTGAAGCAATTATGCTTTTCAAGAACTTCTCTGTATAGAATGTACTTGGTATTTCCTTCAGTTGGGTCCTACACCTTCACCACGGTTAGCTGTATCCTGTGAATTCAGTGTAGGTGACATCATGGATTTTCCAAAGGAGAATTTTTACACGTCAGATACCACATGCTGACACATATACCTGAAACAGTTTTCTCTATTAACTCCTGCAACGAGTTCAGAAAGCAAGTACATTCTTTTTAATTAAAGGCCAAAGCATCTTTCCTCTGAAAGCTCAGTGTCATTTGTGAGTTTAGCAAACAATGGAAAAGTAAACATTTCATTAACACTTATAGAAGAACAAGGAGCTCCTGGGCAAACTCAAACACAAAAAGGAAGCCTATAGAGGGTGGAAGCAAGGACAGGTAGCCTGGGAGGAATACAGAGAAACTGTCTGAGCAGCCAGGGAGCAGTTTAAGAAAACTAAAGCCCTGATAGAACTAAATCTCGCCAGGGACATCAAAGGCAACAAGGAAGGCTTCCGTAAGTATGCTGGCGAAGACTAGGGAAAAAGTGGGTCCTCTCCAGAAGGAAACGGGAAACCTGGTCATCCGGGACATTGAGAAGGCTGAGGTACTCCACAGAATTTTTTGCCTCAGTCTTCACCAGCAAGTGCTCCAGCCACACTGTCAAAGTCGCAGAAGGCAAAGACAGGGACTGAGAGAATGAAGAACTGCCCACTGTAGGAGAAGATCAAGTTCAAGCCCATCTAAGGAACCTCAAAGTCCACAAGTCCACGGGACCTGATGAGATGCATCCACAGGTCCTGAGGGAACTGGCAGATGAAGCGGCTAAGACACTATCTATCACATTTGAAAAGTCATGGCAGTCCTGGGAAGTTCCCACTGACTGGAAAATGGGAAACATAACCCTCATTTTCAAAAACAATAAAAAGGAAGACCTGGGGAACTACAGGCCAGTCAGTCTCAACTCTATGCCGAGCAAGATCATGGAACACATCCTCCTGAAAACTATGTTAAGGCACATGGAAAATAAGGAGGTGACTGGTGACAGTCAACATGGCTTCACTAAGGGCAAATCGTGCCTGACAAATTTGATGGCCTCCTAGGATGGGGTTACAGCATTGGTGGATAAAGGAGGAGCAACTGATGTCAGCTACCTGGACTTGTGCAAAGCATTTGACACTGTCCCATACAACATCCTTGTCTATAAAGTGGAGAGACAAGGATTTGACAGATGGACCACTCGGTGGATAAGGAATTGGCTGGATGGTCGCACTCAAAGAGTTGCGGTCAATGGCTTGATGTCCAAGTGGAGACAGGTGACAAGCAGCGTTCCTCAGGGGTCGGTATTGGGATCAGCACTGTTTAACATCTTTGTCGGTGACATGGACAGTGGGATTGAGTGCACCTCCGGCAACTTTGCCAACGACACCAAGCTATGTGGTGCGGTCAACACACTGGAGGGAAGGGATGCCATCCAGAGGGACCTAGACAGGCTTGAGAGGTGGGCCTGTGCGAACTTAAAGAAGACCAAAGCCAAGTGAAAGCTCCTGCACATGGGTCAGGGCAATCCCAAGCACAAATGCAGCCTGGGCAGAGAATGGACTGAGAGCATCCCTGAGGAGAAGGACTTGGGAGTTTCAGTTGACAAGATGCTCAACATGACCCAGCAATGTGTGCCTGAAGTCCAGAAAGCCAACCATATCCTGGGCTGCATCAAAAGCAGCGTGACCAGCAAGTCGAGGGAGGGGATTCTCCTCCTCTACTCCACTCTCGTGAGACCCCATCTGCAGTACTGCCTTCAGCTCTGAGGCCCCCAACACAAGAAGGACATGGACCTCTTGGAGCAAGTCCAGAGGATGCCACGAAGATGATCAGAGGGGTGGAACACCCCTCCTATGAGGACAGGCTGAGAGATCTGGGATTGTTCAGCCTGGAGTAGAGAAGGCTCCAGGGAGACATTATAGTAACCTTCCAGTACCTGAAGGGGGTCTACAAGAAAGCTGGGGAGGGACTATTTACAAGGTCATGTACTGATAGGACAAGGGGAAATGGAAGGTGTTCCTGCCCATAGCATGGGGGTTGGAACTGGATGATCTTTAAGATCCCTTCCAGTCAAACCATTCTATGATTCTATGAAGAACAACTCAGCCGTCATGTACAAAATATATTCTTTTGTGATCGTATTTTAAGATCTACGTCACATTAATATATAAGGTATTATGATGCACTATTGCACTATTTATTCTCTATTAATTATGCTGTTAGGATCAAAACACATAGTATTTCCTTTGCACCGAAGGACCATACTTGCTATTGAACCCTCAGGACATTCTCTCCACTAAGGTTTCTATTGTCAAAAAGGCTGAACAAAAAAAAACCAAACATGCTAACAATCTACAGTTTCTTGGAAATACAGGTATTATGTACAGGCATTATGTACAAATATACAAAACAATTTTTGTTGGTATTCCTGCAATTCATTTTACACTTTGTAGAAAAGAATGTCTCTGATGTCAGGGAGATACTCCAAATTTGCACAGTTGAATGTTAGTCTGAAGAGTTTGAGGGGGAAAAAAGAAAATCCAATCAAAAGTATCTGCTAATCACCATTCTGATTTCTTTACTCTTAAATGTAGAAGTATTATGGTTATTTATAATTGCTGCTGGATTAACGGCATGGATAAAAAAAGCCCCCATAAAATAACACAACAGCTTTTTCCTACATAAATTGCATATTTTACATAACAACATCCTCTTGCTTTTCACAGTATTTAGCATAAAGTTATTTTAGTAGTACACATTCTTTTTCAGTTTAGCAAAGGATGCTTACTGATTTAAATTAACATATTTCTGAAATATAAACTCTAAACACTGATACACTGAAGTCAGTGAAAATTTGCTTACCAAGCTGAAAATCTCTCCCTTTAAAGGGCCGACTTCAGCACAACTCAAAAGCATGCATGTTTTCCTGACTACTTTATTCCCAAGTGTATTAGTCTAGAGCATGTAAAAATATTCATGTAAATTTTAATACAAAGATATGGACTGTATTCCTCAGAGAAACAATTATTGAAATTCACTTCCTCAAATCATTTATACGGAATATATCAGTAAACACTGGGAATACATGCAGCACAAAAGCCATTGTGATATGACAAGCAGAATACTTCGATCTTTGAGAAAACATTTCACTAGTACTACAGCTTGTGACAGTGAGAAATACTAGCAACAAAATCGAGCACTGATAAAAACTGACCAGAATGCAAAATAGCAATGTCACTGAATATAGATACTTACATTTAAAATACAGGCATATCTCTCATTTGTATTTTTTACTTTGCTCTTCATGTACCTTAACTTCATCACATGACTACTTTAAAAGTAACTTGAGATAGATCTTAAATTTTTCCAACTCCTAGGCTTGCTATTTCCAAGTTGTTACACTAATTACCCACCAAGTCAAAAGAACTACATTCAAATCTCCCAGTGTTTTCTTCACTAAAATATTGAAATAAATTCAACCTAACGAGAATTTGGGACAAGCAAATACCAGAATGTATGTGTGCTGATGCATCGTAAGTTTATAAAGGCTTTCCTCTTGCTTTAAATAATATAACTGAATAAACTAAAAATAAACTGACAACTTTTCAGACTGGAATTTATTTTATGCTTTAAAGAGAAACAACACATAATTCAAAAATCTTCTCTAAGTGAGAGTCATGGAGCTGTTCCTAATGTTAAAAACTTCCCAACAACAACTTTAGGAAAACAGATTTTAAAAAGTGAAAATTTAAAAAGGAAATTTGAGGAGTTAGTCATCCTTCTTATCACTTTCCATCAATGACTAAACAATCAAATTTGTCCATAGGGCCATTAAAATGTGGTACCATTTAGTTTATGAGTAAATGATCACATTGTATAATATTTTGATTGTGTAAGTGATTGATTATAAACATATTGAAATCAGGAGAGAAGAAAAAAATTTACCCCACCAAAGAGCAGACAATAATCTGTTTAGACAGAAAAATTTCTAGACAGCTGTTAGTATTTTGAAATTGGTGAATTTCAAAAACATACTATTTGAATATTAAAAGACTTAAAAGAAGGCTGAATCACCAAGGTTTATGACTAGTATTCTTTAATAAACACAACAAAGCAATCTGGGACAAAAATCACAGGATTTGATAGGTATAACTACGTAATCTGTAGGACCTTCTCTGTAATACAGCACATTTGGCTATCCACTGGATTAAATCACTCTGTAGAGAGGATTAAACACAGTTCTTTCCATGTCACCCACCACTATTTCTATATACACACCAAAAACTCCTCCAAAATTTAAAACATCACAGAATAAACATGTTAAGGGCAGCTTCTTCCTTCCAAAGTGCACATCTGCTGCCCTCCCCAAGAAAGGCAGCTCCAGAAGTGCATCCCTCGGTGTGAACTCTACGTAGATCTCCCCACAACCAGCACAAGTATCAGAGCCCATATCAGCAGAGTGTTAAGCTTGACTATTATCTGCCATGTGTTCTTCCTCTTTTCTTTCCATTTCCTCTCATGGGAAGAATTGCAAACTTTGCGTAACAATTAACTTTTGTTGGTAATAAGCCATAGGGGTTTTTTTGTGTAATTGTTGGGTTTAATTAATCCCTCCATATTTTGGTGCTCTGGGGGTGATTACATTAGAGGAAGGCAAAGCTGAAAAGTGTAATTTACAACTGGGGAAGATTTCTGATGATCCTTAATTTCCTGGGGCAGAAATTCCTACTTCATGCTCGGAAATAAGCCTTTGAAGAGATGTGCTTTAGTCTTGTGACCAAAATGTTCCACTGCGCTCAAGGAAAAGATTTGTTAATTGCTCTCCTCAATCCAAAGCTTTATGCACTTTCAAAATAAACTGGGAACAGGGCACTGGAGATCCTTTCAAACAACTTGTGAAAATATGAACTCAATTTAATCTTCAACAGGAAAACCGTACAGAGAATAGAAATCAGGTTAGCAAGCAGGTTAATGGATTTCATAGCGGAAGTTCATGCTATATTGCTTTTTATTAGGTGAATTCTTTTTATTTTTTCTTTTTTCCCTAAGTAGACAGCTACATGCAGAAGTTGATTAAACTATTGCAGGCTTGGGATACAAACAGCTGGCACTACGTCACTGACTGCTGGGATAGTGTGAAGCCTTCTGGACAACTACAAATGGTTTTATATTTATTCATTAGTATTACTATAAAAAAAGTTCAGTGATAGTGAGCTACCAAAAGGGATACCACAAAGTAGGATGGGCCCTTGCCTACAGGAATGCATATCTGCAGCCAAAGGAAACTACGTGGTGGCAGCAGCATCTCAAATGACTATTCCCTGTTCACGCATGCAATTCCTGACCTATTCAAATTCAGCTCCAAAGAGACGGTAATTTCTAGGTTTGCGAAGGCTCTGTGAACATGGACACTTGTGTGTTCCTAGCGCTTGCTCTGATGGCACATCCACACTGCCACCAGAGGCATGGATGCATAAGCAGAGCATATGTGAGGCAGTTTTACTGAAGCAAAGCCAGAAGGGAAAGGTCAAATCAGCCCAGCACCACAAGCACCAGGGCAAACTCTGCACCTCCACCCAGCCTCCTGCACACATGCTCAAACAATGCTGAAGTCCTTGCTTGCACAGGTTCACAGCTCCCAGTACCCGAAACTACTACTCAAAGGCAGCTTAGTCTCATTTCTTTCAACAGCATAAACACCTCAAGTCTCTTACCTCATCTTATATCCTCAGCAGTTTTCCTACAGGCTATATACTGCCATTGACTAAACCGAGACAGAGAACTGGCATTTGTGGAACTACACACAAGAGATTTGGTCAGGAATGGAAGTGCATTTTCTGATTGAGAGTCCTTCATTTTTTTTGTCTGTCTTTCTGTCCCACACAGAGACTTAAAGCTGTAAAGACACAACTTTAACACCTTGACCGATCTTTCAGATGGGACATCACCTCCTTACGGTTAACGGTGCTGATTTTTTCAGAGGAATAGGAGAATAGACAGTGAAATTTCTGTCCTCCACCTACCAATTTCAGGATATTAAGTTGTTATATTGTAAACGTTCAGCCTTTCATCCAAAGACTCCATCCTAAACCTCACCATTTTCAGCATGCTAAGCTGTCTCCAGAATGCCGTGTAGCTAACAAAGGCCAATATTCCCATGAATTTTTTAAACAACTAAAAATCAGTATCTAATTGCACTTTTAATTGACAAAGGTATATAATTGCACTTACATGCAACTTAAGTTTGTGTTCTTTTTCCATGGTGTTCAGTTTTCAATATGAAATCTTACTTTTGTTAATTTGTGTTTCCCTGTGTTTTTCCCATTTAAAGGGAAGAAGAAAACAAAACAAAGTTGATTCTGTCTCCTCTTTCTCTCGGGAATTTTTTGGCTGAGCTAGCTTATATAATGCTTGCATTTTTAAAATATTTTTTCTCTGGAGAAAGGCTCTGCATTTCTGTTATCTTTTTCTAGTATGTTTTTCCCTGGAGTTCTACCTAATTATTTTCTCTCTTTAAATGTTACAATTAATTCTCCTCGGATTTAGCGTATGTTTTTACACAGTAGTCCCTGGCACTAACATTACTGCTATTGTATGATTATCTAAAGATCAGAGAAATGTGGGACTGGCAGGAAGAAGTAAAATATTTTCTAACACATGAAGCTTTCAGACACACAAGCCTTCCCTCAAGTCTGAGAACAGATGCAGGAAATTTCAAGCTAAGTATAGGTTAAGACCAATTTTGAGTTTAACTTACACTATGCTATTACATAGTTTGAGAGAAAAGGGTAGTTAGTATCCTATTGCAGGTCTGGACTGCACACACATATTGTTCAGGATTTGGTTTTGGTCTTGCTTGCTTTGTCTATAGACCACTGAATATATTGTTGGAGGAGCCACTGGTGGCACTTAGCCCCTCCTGACATCTCGAGGGTGACAGTATCACTGCTCCTTACAAGTCTGTAAAAACAAATGTCTGATTTTGCCACCTTCCAGTTCTTTTTGCCTATACTACTGATAAACTTGGGAACAGCCTGTTTAGAATACAGCAATAAAACATGCTCACAATTACCTGAAGAGACACAGGACAAGTGCATGTGAAGTTCTTATGATACGCCAGTGAGTAATTTGCCTTATATACACAGTTGTTGGATACAAAACTGAACTTGCTCTACAAGACTGCAGCTTGACATTCGAAAAAATTCCCCCCGACCTTGCTGAATGTTGACACTTGTGTTTCCTCATCCTCTGCAATTCCACTGGGGACCCATAGGATTTTGCCCAAGGGAGTTTTAAGGTTACCCACAAATTGTAGTCAAGAGCCAAACAAGTATTAAATAATCTCCAACTCCATACCAGAACACTTCTTACAGCACTAGACATCTCCTTTTGTAGGTTGCCCTTCTTTTGCTATTACTAGATTTGTCATAAACTAAACATGATCTATATGTATACACACTTCTGAATCATAAACACTGTCACTTAAACAATTAATCATTTTCTGTGCAAATCATTTTTACCATAGCTTTAAAAACCAAAAGATACACAATGTTTGATACACTTTCATTTTGTTTCCCTTTAAAAATAAATAATAGATACAAAGATACAGATACATATACAGTGGCGAAAGAAAAAAAAACAACACTTAGTCCATTCTGACAACATTTTTAAGCCTTACATCAAAAAGACTTGCATATTAGAACATGGTAACTAATGAAAAGTCAGAAATCAAACGGGGTGACAAAGTAAGGAAAGCAGAATAAATACACAAAAAGTAAACAATTTGTTTCTGTGCTTAAATTGTTAAAGAATTCCTCTTCAGTGACAAAAAAAGTATACTAAAATGAATGGCAGCTTGGTAACACTACATTTGTTCTTCTGTAAGTGGAATAATTACATAATTCAATCTTCCGGACTCCACGTCCACACAGAACAGAGGTATTGGATAAGAGCACTACCACTCTTGGTACACTAATGCAGTATCTGTAATACTAATTACAGATGTACTGCCTCCATTAATGTATATTCTTATTTTTTAAGATAAACAATTAGCAGCACTAATTACAAACAATTGCAAATCTCTATCTATTACATTATTTCATATATATAAAAGTCTTTCTGTTTTCAACCTGCAGTCTGTTTTGCTGATTTTGTTAGTTTCTCACATGAAGCACTGGGATGCACACACTGCACTTGATGCAAGTCAGAAGCTCAAGTCCTTTTAAATTGTTTCCTTTACTTCAAACTTTATGATCCTATAACTTAACATTTAGAACTTGCATGTATAACTACATTAAGCCAACTGAAGGTCTACTCAGTGAAACAAAGGTGTCTCAAACAAATGTTTAAAATTTCATTTACACTGATAACTAAAAAAAAGTTTAAAAATTGGCCCCATAGAACTTACACATGATCCTGCAAATTGCAAAATTACCTACAAGGTTTATGCTCAGCTTTCTATTACTAGAGAGAAACTATGAAGAAAAACCTTGGTACTTATGAATAGGCACAAGCTCATTAAGTCACATTTCATCTTTCATTGGTTTTCAACATTTTTATCCTATAATTGCTTTATATAGCTCAGCTTGTCCTTAGTAACCACTGTAGTAGTAGTTCTTCCATCTACCTGTACAAAGTTGTCACTAAAGGTCTGAATGTTTTATGAGAAGACTGTATATGAAATATGTGTATTACAGAGCTTGGATTCCATTAGAATCTTCCAAGAGAGAATATAAATGCTTTTTTTAAAAAAAACAGAACAAAACAAAAGAAAACAAAACAGACTTTTTAGGGGTTAAGAATTATCCTTTATTGTTCCATCCTGAATTGACCCATTACAGTTTTCAAATGAATACATTTTTCAAAGTTCTTTGTGTGGTCTACTCTTATCAACAGGTATAGGATCTACACCAATAACACTCTTCCCAGGAGTCACCCATGCAAAACGCACTTCCATCACATAGAGAACATGTGAATTTTAAAATCAGTTATGTTAATAGAAATATTAGTGTTTAATTTTACTAAATGATTTGTTATTTATGAGTCATTCCTTTCACCTGTTCTATATTAAAACATGCACAACTGAATTCTTCTACATATTAAATAAGCCTAAAAAGTCTGCTCCACTTGCATGCTCTTTTCTATCACAAGAATATCACAGCTATGTGATCTGTAAGTCACTCAGTTTACTAAGGTCATCCTATTTTGGTATAGCTCATGACATTTTTTTTAAAAAAAAAAAAGAAAGAAAAATTATTCTATTTATTACTTAAAACTGTTCTATGAGGATTTCTTCTTCCAAAGATTGTATTTTAAATGAGAAAGTTATACTTACTAACGAAACAGAAGTTTATCTCCTGAGAACGTTTACCAAAGATCAGCTAAAGCCTCATAAAACCTCCATCTTCAAAAGGAAAAAATGCATTTAAATTTAACTTATTTATAAGTTCCAATGGATACTCACAGAAGTGGTTTTGCCGTACCCCAGTAATTTTTATAATTAATTCAGTTTTGCTTATACTTGCACTAAATCAAAAGACAGTTAGCACCTCTGTTTTATCATTTGAGGCAAGCCAAGTAACCTGTGTTGTTTAACCCAAGAACAAAGGATGACTATTAGCCACAAGAAGAAAAAGCAAACAAACAAAAAAATACCACAAAGAAAGGGCATGCATATCAGGACTTGTGCATCCACACAAATCTGCTATTCAAAATTTGAGATACTACTGCTTAGACTTAGCTGGTTAGATTGCGCAGGCAGAAATCCCAGAGCTGAGCTGAACCAGGCAACAGCAACCATGTAGCCTGGGCACTACGTTGCTTTTCTGACCCAAACTGGAGTGTCTGCATCCTGATGCCCAGCAGTGCCCAAGTACACTTCATTTTTCTGCTCATTCTTTACAAGTTGGTTTGACCAATGGAACAGAAGAAAAATATCAAGTAACTACTAATTATGGTATTATTATGTGCTTGTATTATAAAAGCAGAAGCTGAGATAAGATTGACTATATCACTGACAGTGCAACACACACAACGGAGAGATCTGCTTACTTTTAAGTACATGGACTAGAAAATAAGAGAAAGACAAATATCACATTTTACAGAAAGTAAGTGGAAAACTGAAATTCCAAAAAATGAACATAGACCTAGTGCTGAATTTTAAAAAGTGGCTAGATCTCAGCTGGCATTAATTATTGCATTACAAATTCACTAGACACACTGAAACATTTGTTCTCAAATAATTTGCTTGCTATCACACAGGAAGCCTGTGGAAAAGTCAGGAACTGAACTGAGATCTATAATTGAATATATTTAAACACATGAACAGTGTTAATTTATGTAAGTCAATAAAACAGTCCTACTTCTTAACAGCTTTATTTTTGTCTATCCTATCAAGTTTGAATTGGTATATTTAAGTCTAAGTGCCTAAAAAAAGTATTTAGTAACTTAGAATAAAGCTGTAATTACAAAAATTATTGTTGATATCTAATTCCCCAAACCACAGAATTTTAATTAAAATTTCCTGTCTCTCATGTACAGCTAGCTTTAGTGAATACACCATTAATTAAAACAAGAAGTAGTCCAAAGACAGTTGATACTGCTGAGGAAACATTATCACTTACAGATTTAACTATGTATATCCAATAACATCACCATTCCAGAAATCCGTGGCTGTTTTGAAATTACTTGAGTGTGCGTACCGTGGTTTGCCCCAGAGCCCTGGTTTTCAAATCACTCACACTGGGGACTTGGTTGGAAAATGTCACAGCTCCCATCCAATTCCAGCAGCTCCATTCCTTTCCCACAGAGGTAGGCCAGTGCAAGCCCACACCCTACCGAAAACGGTGCTGGGAGGAGGCACCCAGGGCCTGAGCCTACGCCCGAAAGACCAGAAATGCTCCTCATGTATCCACTTCTTTGTCCCAGTAAAAGCATCCTAAATAAAAGGAAGATGGAGACTCTGAGCAACGTGCCTTAGGGCAGAAACCCAATATGGATCACCTGGTCTCAAATCTTAACTGCTGTGCTGTCTTTTCCCTTAAGGGAGGAAAAGATATATACCTTAAGCAGAGTAAAGAGAAATTAAGAAAAAGCTGCTGCTACTTGGAATACAAAAGTGCAAAATGCCAGATACTGTTTTCAGAAGCAAGTGAGAGTTCAGTGCATTTAGCCTTTTTCAGACTCTGGCCTTCTCAGATACACACACAAAAAGATTATTCAAGAGATTATTATAGATCTCTAACATTTACTAGTAGTTTCCAGTCCTCAAGGTTCACAGGCACCAACTGCATCACTAGATTTAGCTTACATTTCTTAAATTGGCACAAGTAAAATAAGCAACTTATTCCTTTTGGCATTTTAAAGGAATTAAAAACATAGATTTAGTATACCTACCAAATTCATTGTAAAAATATCCTGTTGCAAATATATGTACAATATAATTTTATGTTTCCTATTTTAATTTTTCTTCAGGATAAGTATACCAAACATTACCGCTATTATATCTTATTAGTATTTTAAAAACCTACCTATGATAAAGGTGAAATTATGAACATAAATATTTCTGTATAGATACATCAGAATATTCTGATGAAAATAAATAACCTTTCATACTGTTCTGTGTATTTCTCCCCTATTTTAATTATTCATGACACTTATTTAGCCCTTTTAATAACAGGTGTCACCAATAATGGTAGTAGACCTCTTACAATAGTGTTGCTTAATTACTAAGTCCAAGTTGTCACAGGTAATAGATGAGATAGATACTTATACTGATTCGTTGTGAACCAGAAATGTGACTCAAGTATTTCTATTTTGGTATCTATACAGTATTTCTTTACGGCTTTAAAATCCATACATATTAATTTAAAAGTTCCAGTAAATAATATTAACAAAAAATGTGTATTATTTTTCTGCCAAAAAGTTCAAGGTGAGAGAGACTTAACATGTCTTCTTGCTAGTTATAATTCCAGATAATACTGTATTTCTTGATGTTTAAAATTTTGGATGTACAAAGTTTTCCTCAATAGTCAAAGGAGTCACACTATTAGCAGTTTCAAAATACTCCAAAAGCCCAAAAATACTTCACTGAAAATAGCAAGCTTTGCTTGCTTGACAGAGTTACGCATATTTTTTAGATATATCAAATGTTGCAAAAGCATGTCTTCTCTTTTATGGGACATCACGATTGCTCCATTTGTGGTAAATTTGCTCTGGGACACAGCATTTTACAAAGAAAATGGCATTACAATGGCCCACATTGTGCCATCTGTTTTAAGAACTCCTCTCCAGTGATTTCTATGGAGAATAGTCTTAAAAAAAAATAAATGGAACAAGATGTCCCAAAGTATTTTTTTTTACCTAGCTTCAATGCTTTTGATGAAGAAGATTCTGAAAAATTCAGAAAGCTGTAGCATTACCACTAAGTTATCCCCTTAATCTTCATCGATTCGCAAACAGGTGAGAAGGTACATGGACCAATGGTCACACGTGGGACAGCCCCATGATGGCAGAGGCAGATAAGGATCCCCACGATGCAGTGATTGCACAGGGAGTCCCAGCTTTCCCGGG